>NC_142948.1:26500398-26515398 GCF_046866305.1 Octopus bimaculoides | reverse complement strand
CACCAAGATCACTTCGCCATTTATTGATATTTTCTTTATTTTGATGCATACCACCACGGTGTAGATTGCTGAACTCCCTCCCACATACACACTCCCACAACCATCCTAACCACCACCATCACAACCATCCCCAGCACCAACCACCTAACCAAACCTCGGTCCCATTCCTACCCCGTTCTCACCTTCAATCAATCAACGAGTCTCCCACCCGTAGTGACTTCTACTCGTTGTTGTTACAGTGATCAAAGAGAAACCAGCAGCAGCAGTAGCAGCAGCAGCAGCAGCTGTAGCAGCAGTAGTAGTAGTAGTAGTAGTAGTAGTAGTAGTAGGTTAATTCAATCACCCGAACTCGTTGGCAACTTATCGACAGCGCGTTCGTTTCATTGTTCATTCATTAAAATTGAAATTTTTATGGAATTTCTAGCTATATTTAATGAACGGATAATTAATCAGCATCGTTTAGATACACAGGTAGGCGTATTACTAATTAACGTAGCCACGTAGTTCTGGGTTCAAACTCACAGTGCGCATCTTGCACGTTTGACTTTTTTGCTGTGACCTGAGCTGCACTAATGCTTTATAAATGAAATTTTGTAGACAGGATCTGCGAAAAAAATTATGGTGTGTGTGTGCGCGCATACACACACACACACACACACACACACACTCACACACACACACACACACACACACACACACATATATACATACATATAAATGGATATTCATATCTAATTTTTTATAGGCATGCCCAGCGGATATTTGCATAAAGCTGAGGATCAATGAAAAAGAGAACACCTATGCTGAACTGTTGAGAAATCTGTAGTTACTCTTATCTAGATTACAAGTTCACGTTTATACCTGTAATTATTGGGGCCCTGGGATATGTAACACACTGCCGAAATCCAATCTTGACGAATTAAGCTTCTCAGAACCAGAAAGGAGAAAGCTAATTCTAAGACTACAGATTCAAACCATCACAGGAAGTGTAAAAATCTGTAAAACTTTCCAGAAGTTTATCATTTCAGTATATATGAATATGTCTAGATATGCAAGTATATATGCATGAAAATACATTCATAAAACATACAAAGTGCTCATACGTACATACATACGTACATACATACATACATATCCTGTTGATGATGTTGAAATTCCAGTGAACGAGTCTTGGATCTTGGTTAGATCTTGGTTACAGTTCACAGACACACACACATACATACATACAAACACACACACGTACATACATTCATACACACACACACATTCATACACACACACACATGCACACGTACATACATACATGCATATATACATATATACAAGGGGCTACAAGAGAAGATACTTGCCCGAGGTGCCACGCAATGGGTTTGAACCCAAACAGTGACAGCTTGAAAACCCAGTTCAAGCGAAACTTTAAAGTCGCTGTCAACTTTTTAAAATAAACGAGTGTGTAGGTGTGTGTGACAATATCACTAAACGACTTCGCGATCTCATCTACATTTCTACTGCCTTGTATTTGTGGCATCCGGATTTTTTAATTATTTTTGTTATCGCTTTCTGGCCCTCCAGCTTCAGATCTTTAAATTTCTCTGCGATGCGACACTTACGAGCTAAAGTGCAAAAAGAAAAAAAAAGCAAGAACAAAAGAAAGAAAACCTGTAGTACCATGTATACGGCCAACCGGATGTGACGTAAAACTTCTGGTTTTCGGAGTGAAGGGTGATTCTTTCAGAGCGGAAACCCGCTGTGTGCACAATCTTGTTTGCTTTAATAAACAAGTATGTCGATTTGGTTGTCGTTTCTGCTACAGCCGCCTTACTAAAATATGTATACTGATGGTTTGAGGGTATTAAGATAAGGAATAACGATTCTTATATTATTAGAAGTCTGTAGAGGAGTGATAGGTAGGGGCGTTGTATAGATACGTGTCGGTAGATACGTGTCAGTAGATACGTGTAGGTATGGAGTGTGAAGTTGGGGTGGGAGTATGCAGGTCAAAATTTGCGTATGTGCCCGTATGTATGTGTGCGTGTCTTGGCGTACTTATGTGCATCGGTATGCATGTATGTATGTATTTAATCATTTGAATTCTTCCTCTGAGGAAGGAGCTTTCTAACAAAGATACAAAGCTCCATCATTGGAATTTAGATAACGAAAACAATGTCACATTTTAAACTTGAGAAAAACCTTCCATAGTTTTTCTGTTCCGTTTACAGATTGTATTTTTTTTCTGAAAATCCAAGCGTATCCAAAATGAATGAATGTATGTATATATGTATGTATGTATGCATGCATGCGCGGGGTCGTGGAAATACCTGGGCTGGTGTCCAGGCGCGCGGTTGGCCCACTGAGAATGGGAGGGCCTCTCTGTTGTTGTCAGAACATCTCTCTTGGAGAGCAAAAGCATGCGACACTGACAATATTCGATAATTTAGTATACTTCTTTTCGAGTTTATGTTGTCCATGTCTAGAGAATGGGATTGGATTTGTGCAAGTCCTTACCCCAGAATTTAAAAAAATCATCACAAAAATGGCTGGTCGTGGTCTTCGCATGTGTGGGACTTTCGATCAGATGATGGCAATACTCGAACACGAGTTTGCAGCCATCATGCATGCATACATGTATATATGGCTCTTCTGCATTTAATCATTTAAATTCTTCCACTGGAGAAAGAGTTGGTTTCTAGCAAAGATACAAACCTCCATCTTTGGAATTTAGAAAACGAAAACAATGTCACATTTTAAACCCGAGAAAAGTCTTGCATAGTTTTACTTTTCCATCTATTGATTGTATTTGTAATATGCAAAGCAGTTGGTTGATTTCCTTTTCTGAAAATCCAAGTGTATCCAGAATATCTGTCTATCTATGTATAATTTTTCGCGTGCGTTTTTGTGTATGCGTGCATATATATATATATATATATATATATATATATATATATATATATGCGCTTGTGCGAGCACGTGTGCAGTTGTTTATGCATTCATGTGCGTGTGTGTGTGTGTGTGTGTGTGTGTGCACGCGCCTGTGTATATTCGCGCATTTATGCGTACAAGTATGGTTACATACGGGTATGGATGTGTATGTTCCGATACGAATGTACGCCTATAGGTGTATAGACGACAGAGATGAGGAAAGAAAACGGAGAAAGAAAAAAACGTGCCTGGGTTAACGATTTTACATGCTGAAACCGTTATATGCGAGGGCGTAGGTGTGTGAGGGAAGGTAGACAGTATCCTCAAGATGGATTTCTGGCCTGACTACATGCCACAGAGTAGACTCTGTTAAAGGCCACACACCCTCACACATAAGTTTCTCGGTGATGCTTCCGTCTACTAAATCCACTCACAAGGGTTTGGTCGGCCCGAGGACCCAGAAAAAAGGAAACCGGAATCATATTGGAAAGCAAGCTTCTTACCACACAGCCACGCCTGTGGTTATACATATATATACACATATATACACATACATAAATATAAATCTACTAAATGGAGTAATACGTATATGTTAAAGAATTCATTTAACATATGCGTATTATTCCATTTATTAAACGTTTATATTTACTCAATTTCCCAAAATAACGGAGTTTCTACCTCATAAACAGGAGTTATACCACAATCATTTTGTGATCGTTACTACCCTGGTATCTATTAACCAATTTATTTTGTCGGAGGTAATTATTAACTAAGAAAAAATAAATACATATATATATATATATATATATAATCAAAGCCGAAAGCATGAATGACAAAACTAACTTCAACGGCCATTCAAGTTAGAAATTATGGGAGAGTGGAACTGCATGCACGAGACATTCTAGCCGATGTGCCAATGACTGCCAATTCGCTACCTAAAAATGAAATTAAAAAACGAAAAATGACATTGAAGAGGTAAGGAAATTTAACTACTGCTTATAGTATGTTGGAGAGGCCATGTAGATGTTCCAGTTGTTTCAAAAGCTGTCAAAAGGATGTCTCAGATCCAACTCTATAAGAAATGGTTGCTTTACAATAACCTCTCATTCTCCATACTTTTAGAAAACATTCTCATGTACAATCTGTGAAAAACCAACGTTGCCAAAAGAATTAACGATTCATTACTCAAGAATAAGAAATTTATTTCGTGTTTGTTTGTTGTTTTTTTTTTTTCTGGTGGGGTGTGCGGTTGAAAATAGCTTTATTTCAAAACTGATCTGAATAAAAAGTTTCTGTGTACATTTTTTCAGTAAAGTATATCAGAAAAAAGAATATAAATGAAACTTCTTAATTTTTTTTTTTAATATGTTATTTTAAGATGACTTGAGAAATTTTGAGGTAATGTTGCATTTGGAGTTTTTTTTTTTTTTTTAGTAAAAGAAGAAAAAATCCCAAAGATGCCACTTCCTTAGATGAGAATATTTCTCTCAAAAAATTGTGGCGCTTGCAATCAAATACAGTATCAATACGTATATTAATGCGGAAAATAGAATTTGGCCTGTAAACAAGGTATGTTAGTTTTAAATTTGCTAAACATTTCATAACTTTGTGATATGGAATCAAGTTGGTTTGTCTGTCACAGCAAAAACGAACTTGTGATGATTGTTAGAAACCTGAGATCTTCCAAAATTTTGTTTTTAGTATTAAAAACAACGCCAGATATCAAACCGTTCCAACGTGTTCTTCGAATATTAAAAATAATAATAATCCTTTCTATTATAGGCACAAGGTTTGAAATACCTGGGAAGGAGACTAGTCGATTACATGTACTTGTTTTATCTCAAATGTACTTATTTTATCCACCCCGAAAGGCGGGATTTGAAGTCAGAACGTAAAGAGTCGGTTGAAATGCCGTCAATCATTTTATCAGACGTGATAACGATTCTGCCGGCTCGCCCGCTTTAATAATAATGCTATAGACTTCAAGTATTTTATGTTCTTTATAAGTAATGTTATCTAAAAAATAAATTAAAACCTATTTTAGATAAAGCTTTGTTAAATGTAAAAGAATAACATGAAAATATTTGAGGGATACAATAGAAACTGGAATAGAGGTTTTATTTAGGGGATGGAAAAGTTCACACAACGAACACTATGATGATCCGATACTAAGTGTTTGCCGGTTTTTCCGTTAGGCGATGCTGAATTCTAGATCAAGACAAAACGTCTGTTCTTTCGTATGTCTGTCAACCATGTTCACATGGACTTTGTAGGAACCCTTGGTAAAATAAAATTTTTAGAAAATTAGATTAAAATAATTGTGTACATGTACAAGGGGGTGCTGAAAAATACTTGGCTTAGGGTAAAAGGATATGCAGGAGGATTAGTTAATTATGATTTTATTCAACATATTTCCCTCACAAATTCCCACACTTATTGCAGTGGTCCTTCAGTTTTTCTAAACCCTGTAAAAGAACTCGGAAGGTTGGGCCTCCAACCAGGCCTTTTGCGACACCCTTTAAGCCAGGAACTTTTTAGCATACCATCGTAATTGTTTACATGCATTTGAACATCACTTATAGAAGGTGGTACCGGTACTGGCATCTGGGGGCGTGCTTCCGAGTTCAAATCACTGAGCATATCTACTGTATCCTCAAGTCTTGCGAGTGCTTTTAGAGGGGAATTTGGCAACCAAACCTTGGAAGAGGGCACTCTTGTTCACTTAGGAAGAATTTACTGTGCAATTTATAACTTCTCATAATTATCTCCCCTTTACTTTGACAGTCACCAGCAATTTCTACTACATTGCTTTCTTTCTCCAACTAAGGGGTAAATTTTAATACATCTATAAATTTTTGCGCGCAGTATTTAGTACATCGTCAACTACAAGATTTATCGGAAGCCATGTCATTGGCTTATTCGAGTTATTTTCCCCTTTACACGCATCCACGCGCACATATACATCGCATAAGCACGCGATAGAATAAGTAATAGACTTGCAAAGAATAAGTCCTGGGTCGATTTGCTCGACTAAAGGCGGTGCTCCAGCATGGCCGCAGTCAAACGACTGAAACAAGTAAAAGAGTAAAAGAGTATCAATTTGTACTGTAGTAACTAAAGATGAGGAGTAATACTCACCGAAGCCAAAAAGGACAAATAACTTGGTACATGAGGCAGGGATACATTCATACTGGATATCGTAAGACTTTGTTTGGACACCGGGCAAGTAAGATCAATGTTGTACATCGAGAAATAGCTATCAACTTGGGTGATTATATCAGCCATCATGCCTCCCCAGTTCTCGTCTTTCATGCGTTTTAATAGCGTACAGGAGTCGTGGTAGGTGCTGCAAAAATTAAATAGATATGGCAAGATCATTTCTTTCTCCAATGTGTGTGTGTGTCTGTGTGCAATGCAAAACATATACTAACAATATACAAGAGAAGAATGCCACATATACAACGTAGATTCCAGATGTCTTCAAAGTTTTTCAGGAACGACATTAATTTCAAGGAAGTACAAAACTAATCTCCTTCAAATCAGGATCTTTTGACTTCAATGCTCATGTTATAGCGCTCCATTCACATCATGAAGGTTCCATGGATGTCCTTCAAAGGGAAGGAGTCCGAGACCCTTATCACAGCCGCTTTCCTCTTCTGAGAGTCTCCTTCATCTCAGAGAACAACCAACAATCACAAGGAACAAGGTCTGAACCGTAGGAACGTTGTGGGACAGTTTTGGTGTCCATCTCTGTCAAGTAGCTGGTTGCCCGAATGCTCTAACCTGAGCAACCTAGGAACAATCTTTGCACAGGTTTTGCGCATGCTCAAATCCTTATGAATAATTGTGTGCTGTCGCCACACCAACTTCAAACTGTATGCTTATTGTCATTATGGACACACGACGGCCTCCATCCAGAAAATTGCGAATTTTCTCCACCACCCCTGATGTTCTGGCGTCCTTCTCCCTCCCACCCCTCTCGTCATTTCTCACCTCCCCTTTTATCGTCCTTGAACTTCTTATGCCAACGAAAATATTAATCCATAAGCAGTCTAGTGAATTTCATAAGTTTCTTTAGCGTTTTTGCTTAGTCTTACACAAAACTTTGTGGAAGCGCAATGGCCCAATGGTTAGGGCAGCGGACTCGCGGTCATAGGATCGCAGTTTCGATTCCCAGATCGGGCGTTGTGAGTGTTTATTGAGCGAAAAGCACCACGAGGCTCCAGCAGGGAATGGTGGCAAACCCTGCTGTACTCTTCTACCACAACTTTCTCTCACTCTTACATCCTGTTTCTGTTGTGCCTGTAATTCAAAGGGTCAGCCTTGTCACACTGTGTCACGCTGAATATCCCCGAGAACTACGTTAAGGGTACACGTGTCTGTGGAGTGCTCAGCTACTTGCACGTTAATTTCACAAGCAGGCTGTTCTGTTGATCGGACTAACTGGAACCCTCGACGTCGTAAGCGACGGAGTGCCAACAACAACAACAAAAACACAAACCTTTATTGCATAGCGAACTTCCTAATGTTTTGTTTTTTTTCTTTTTTCACGCCCCGACTGCATTCTGCAAACTAGTTGTGACAAGCAGCGTTTAATAGTATGTGTTCAGAGTGCTTTTTACAGCCGTTCCTTCAATCTGGAACAATAATCTAAGACAGCCATAGCTGCCTTGCCTAAAAAAGCAGTCTCAAAACATGTGGATTGAATCTCGTATTCTGCACACAAATACACACACACTAAATTCATATAACAAACATATACAGAACACTCAAGGAGTGAGACAGTCAGACAGAGTCTACTGTAAAACGATTATTAAAATCCTTACCATGATCCTACTTGAAATATACAAGGTACCTTGAAATGACCAAGGAAAGTGGATTTACGAATAGTGATCGACACATCAGAGCCATTTAACTGTTTCAAAGAGGTCGCCTGCAGATCTAATTTTATTTTTCCCGGTAAGTTCATCGGCATCGGCTGTATATCCAGATTTTTTAATCGGAATACATTTTGGCCACCTAAAAAAAAAAAAAAATCATAATGCATATAACTGCGGTTAAAGACTGACTTACCTCTCTCATGCGCAATGAAAGCATTCAAGTGACCATGTTTATGTACTTACACTTTCCTATCACAGCTGGGCTTTCTAGTTTTTAAATCTATTTCCCGCGTGACTCTATGGTAAGAAGTTTGCTCCCCAAACTGTGTGGCACTTTGGGCGAATAACTTCAACTATTGTCCCAGACCGACCAAATCCTTGTGAGTGTTTTTCGTAGAGGAAATGAGAGAACCACGTTGTGTGTGTGTATATGGGCATGCAAGAACATATATGTGTATGTATCCATTCCAACGCTTGACAACCGGTATTGGTTTGCTTACGTCCCTGTAACTTAGCGGTTCGGCTAAATGAACGATAGAATAAGTACCAGGCTTAGAAAACAATTACTGGGGTAGATTTGTTCGACTGAACCCTTTAAGGTGGTGCCCCAGCACGACCACAGTCTAATGACTAAAGTAAAAATTTCCTTTGATTCACTCAGTATTGTGCATTAAAATTTATTGTTTTTAATTAATAAGCCTCCCCTTCGAGTCAAAGCTCACCTCGGCAGGGTTTGAACGCAGAACGTAAAGAGTTGGGACAAATATCACAAGGCATTTGTACCGACACTTTACCAATTGTATCAATCTACCGTTCCTATAACAATTTGATAAGGATCTTTAATAAGAGCACGTGGCTAAAAGGTTTGGGGGTGATGGTTACAGCCAATTAAGCGACCCCCACCCAACCTCAGTATTTAACTGGTACTATATTTTATCTGCCCCCTGTTGGATGAAAAAGTAAAATGGACCTCAGCAAAATTCGAAAATCAATCAGAAACGTAAGAGGAAGGGGGGAAAAAAAACAGTAGGGTTAGGAGGACTGAATTCTGAAAACTGTTTGGTTATTTATTGCTCCACCACCTCTGCTAATCTATTCAAACGCAACTAGTTCTTTTACTTGCTTCAGACATTCATCCAAGGTAACGCGCAGTGGGATTGAACCAGAAAATATATGGTTGCAAAGCGAGCTTTTTAATCACACAGACGACATGCCTGTGTGATTAAGACAAAGTGGCAAAAAAACAACAAAAAAAAGTTACTAGTTAAAGAATTCGAACACCCGCGGTATTTGAACTCGGAACTTCAAAAATTACACGTTAGAGACGAAGTGTAGAAACGATTCTAAAATTTATTTTATAGGCGCAGGCGTTGTTGTGTGGTAAGATGCTACCTTCTCAACCACATGGTTCTGAGTTCAACCCCACTGCGTTATATCATGGGCAAACGTCTTCTACTATAGTCTCGAGCCGATCAAAGCTTTGTGAATGGATTTGGTTGGTGAAAACTGAAAGAAGCCATGTATATATATATATATATATATATATATATATATATATATATAATTATTATAATAATAATACAAATAATATGAGAGTATATGCATATATACGTACATGTATGTACATACCTACATCTATATGTATATATAGATGCATATCTTGGTACAGGACGTCACAAAAAAAAACGTGGACAAAATGAAGTCCACCATCCCTTGACAACCGATTTTGGTGTGCTTATGTCCCCGTAATCTAGCAGTTTGGTAAATGAGACCGATAGAATAAGTATTAGGCTTACAAAGAATAAGTCCTGGAGTAGATTTCTTCGACAAAAAGAAACGGTTAAGGCGGTACTCCAGCATGGCCACAATCAAATGAATAGTAAAAGAATATTAAAAATTATTAAAGATTCATTAATAAACTTGTAGAATCGGTTGAGCGTAGGACAAAATGCTTTGCGGTATTTATTAAATAAGTTTTTAATCCTGAGTTCAAATTACGCCGTGGTCAACTTTGACTTTCTTGCCTCCAGAAACAGATAAAACAGTCTACTATTAAGACAGTACGGAAATTTTGTGCAGAGTAGAGGTGAGGGAAGAGGGGCAACGGTTATCTTTCTTTTATCTATCTTGTTTCAGTCATTAGATTATAGCCATGCTGGAGCATCGCCTTGAAAAATTTTAGAATTTTAGCCGGACGTATCGACACCAGCATTTTTGTTTTTTTAGCTTAGTACTTATTTTTCCCCAGTCTTTTGCCGAAAACCACTACGCTATGAGGACGTAAACACGCCAACACCGACTGTCAAGTACAGGTGGTGGTGCATACACGCACGCACGCACGAGACGGGCTTCTTTCATTTTCCGTCTACCAAATCCACTTACAAGGCTTTGGTCGGTCCGAGGTTACAGTAGAAGACACTAGCCCCGTGGTACTTGACAGGTACTATTTTATCACCCCCGGAATGATAAAAGGCAAAGTTGGATTTCACACAGAATAACAACAACAATAACCGTTTCAAACTTTGGCACAAGGCCAGCAATTTTGCGGGAGGGAGTAAATCGATTATATCGACCCCAGTGTTCAACTGGTACTTAGTTTATTGACCCGGAAAGGATAAAAGACAAAGTCGACCTCGGCAGAATTTGAACTCAGAACAACGACAATAATAATAATAATAAGTCTTTCTACTATAGACAAAAGGCCTAAAATTTAAGGGGAGGGGACTAGTTGATTACATCGACCTCAGTGTTCAACTGGTACTTATTTTATCTACCCAGAAAGGATAAAAGGCAAAGTGGACCTCGGCAGAATTTGAACTCAGAACAACGACAATAATAATAATAATAATAATAGGCCTTTCTACTATAGGCAAAAGGCCTAAAATTTGTGGGGAGGGGACTAGTTGATTACATCAACCCCAGTGTTCAACTGGTACTTATTTTATCTACCCAGAAAGAATGAAAGGCAAAGTCGGCTTCGGCGAAATTTGAATAAATAAAAAGACAACTCACCACACTGATTCCACTTCAAACTGTAACAGAAATTGACCAATATGGCAGTGACGATAAAACCACAACGGAACAACATTATAGTAATAATGACAATGAAGATCTGGGATCAACTGAAGCAGCGTATGGGGTTTTCTTGTCGATTTTCCAGAAGGTAACTAGCTTTTATTAATAACGTGCGCAATGAATATACATGTGTAAACAGAGAGACAGACTGATGTATATAGTCATCAGCGGCAGCAAAAGAATGACACGTGACCTCAATTTAATATCGTTGAGCAATAAATTATCTTTATCTTTGATAGAACATGAAAAAAGATTTTGCGAAGGACGTATAGAAGGCGAAAAAGAAGAGGAGTAGAAGGAAAGACGAAGGAGATGAAAGGAGGTGCTGCGAGGAAGAGAAGAACGAATAGAAGGAGAAGAAGCGAGGGGAAGAGGAGGGGAGGTCGTAAGGAATATGATATTGGTGTAGATACTATACTGTTTGGCCAGTTGGGATGTGGGAGATTGTACACATGGTGTCACGATCTTGGTGATACGATGATCGTATGATATGATAAGATAAGTTACAGTATAATATGGTGTGATGTGATATGATGTTGATGTAGCGATGTTCATTCCAGGGTAAATAATGACAAAGCAGACTGTATTAATTACTTTATAATAATTTGGAGCAGAAACCAGAAACTGCCCTGATAGATTTCTTTATAAATAGGAAAAAAAAAAGAGAAAAAAGACATTCACGCTGTCATGGTTGTGTGGTTAAGATGTTTGCTTTGCAACCACGTTGTTTCGGGTTCAGTCCCACTATGCGACATCTTTGGCAAGTGTCTTCCACTATAGCCCCGGGCTGGTCAATACCTTACGAGTAAATTTGGTAGACGGAAACTGTGTGAAAGCCAATCGTGTATGTTGTGGCTGTGTAGTAAGAAGCTTGCTTCCCAACCACAAGGTTCCGAGTTCAATCCCAGTGAGGTGCATCTTGGGCAAGTGTCTTCAACTGTAGCCTCAGGTCGACCACAGCCTTGTGAGTGGCACCTTGGGTAAGTGTCTCCTACTATAGCCTTGGACAAATCCAAAGCCTTATTCGTGGATTTGGTAGATGGAAACTGAAAGAAGCCCGTCATATATATATATATATATATATATATATATATATATATATATATATATATACACACATATATATTCAGGCTGCTTTTATGAATCCGTAAACACATATAAAACATCCAAGGGTACATTTTTCCCTCTGAAGATATGCTCACATCATATTAATTTAATATTTACTTCATATTAATTGAAACAGCTATAAGGGATGATCATTAATTTGCTGTTAATAATAAACAACTATTACCTTCCCAATCTCCATTTTCTTTATATATAAAGAATAGTCACAAATCTAATACAGGTATGGTAAGAAAAAATTCCAGTAAACATTAAAAATATCTTACCTCTGCTAGGTCAGCAGAAGTAATACTGGTCAACCTATTTTTAGCGACGTAGGTGCTCATGTAGTGCCTTCGTGTGTTTGTGTGTGTATATATATACCGTTGTGTCTGGGGAGAGTCATTCTCTTTTAGTGCCTTATAATTTAGTACACTCACCGGTAAAATTTCAACTTATTTCCTTCTTTATTTTTCTGAAATTTTCGTTGCGCCTTGCAACCTTTTCAATAATTTTGACAAAACTATTGAAAAGTTTGCAAGATGCAAAAGGGTATCACACTCCCCAGACACAACAGAATATGCTTCAACACACGAACTCACATAAAGTATCTTGCAAACCAAGTCCAAAAACGCAATATATATATATATATATATATATATATATATATATATATAAACAGACATAGGGTAAAAATTAATAATTAATTGATAATTAGTAATTTAACCAAGTAGTTCGGTGTGTTAAAAACCATTATTGGTAAATATATAAACACAATTTAAATTTTAGGGTTCAGCAAGTATTGCTTCACCACACACCGAAAATTAGAAATAGCAGCCAAAAACTACTATTTCTCTACTAAAATAATCTACCCGACCTTGATCAAGGTCGGATAGATTCGTTATTTTTTCCTTTTTTACCTTTGTAGTTTGCGAGTATTACTGTTTCTTTTATATAAGTATATCTTATATTGTATGTATGTATTTTATTAATTTGCCTGTTCAGCTGTTAAATACGCCAGCCACAGATGACGGTATTTTGATAATACCATCCCTTATATATATATATATATATATATATATATATATATATATATATATATGTGTGTATTTGTGTCTGTTTGTCCCCCCTTCCACCGCTTAACAACAGGTGCTGGTGTGGTAACGTTCCTGTAACTCAGCGGTTCGGTAATAGGACATCGATAGAATATGTACCAGGTTTTGCAATATAAGTACTGGGGTCGATACATTCGACTAAAAATTCTCCAAGCTGTGCCCCAGCATGGCCACCGTCTAATGACTG
This sequence comes from Octopus bimaculoides, assembly GCF_046866305.1. Classification (NCBI taxonomy): domain Eukaryota; kingdom Metazoa; phylum Mollusca; class Cephalopoda; order Octopoda; family Octopodidae; genus Octopus; species Octopus bimaculoides. Next base: position 26,502,121 of record NC_142948.1, on the reverse strand, counting down.
AAACAAGTAAAGGATGAAATATTTTCATTCAACGAGAGATAGATTAAAATGTGGGTGACGTGGTTGGGTTAAAAGTGTCTGAAGTTCGAACCCAACTACCGACACTAACATTGTTGTTGCCTTCGAATGATGCCCCTCCGCTTGTTAGGTGGGTAGGACAGCAACCCCACATACCCCGCCCGAAAGGAATGCCAGTCTGTCGCGGAGCGACTCATTTGTAGCTGAATAGATTGGAGTAACACGAAAGGAAGTGTTTTGCTCATGAACATAACACACTGCCAGTCTGGGAATCGAAACCGCGATCGCAAGATTTAATACATTTCATTTACAAAATTTAATAGAATCTACAGATAGAATTTAATTTTTTCATGAATGCCTATTTAAACTGATGACCTTTCTAGTTCAGGCACTGCTAATGACGTGAAACAATGGAATCGCAAACATCAAGATACATTTCGTTTGGTATTTGCGAGCTTTCTTGTTCGATGGATATCTTTAATTTCGACTGTTGCCGGATTTTTACCGTAAAATTTCTTATTAAAATGTATTTTAGTGTAAGGGCCGATAACCGCGGAGTGCATTCTACTTGACCTCTTTGTCCACTCCACCTGTTTGGCAAAAATCTCATCAAGGTAAGCCCTCATATTACTATGGTGGAGTAATATGAGTGGTGGAGGCTCCTTGCGGGAAATAAAACTACGTCTTTAAAGTCCCCTTGACAGAACAGATTGTCACAGCAAGTTCAAGAAAATGGAACCTATCATATAGTATTGGCAAAAAAGAACAATCCACTTGATCGTGTTCATGGTAAGCCGCGCCATTTACCCCTGGTGAATTTAGAGATGTTTCTTCAAAATATGGAGTCAACGTTTCCTATCCATCCTTCGGTGATAGATAAAGTAAAGGAGCATTCATTTAGTAGGATCCATTTAAACTGCTAACTTCTTCCCCAGAAATTTCGGGCTTTATGGTTAGAGTATTCGACTCACGGTGGAGGCGCAATGGCCCAGTGGTTAGGGCAGCGAACTCGCGGTAATAGGATCGCGGTTTCGATTCCCAGACCGGGCGTTGTGAGTGTTTATTGAGCGAAAACACCTAAAGCTCCACGAGGCTCCGGCAGGGGATGGTGGCGAACCCTGCTGTACTCTTTCGCCACAACTTTCTCTCACTCTTATTTCCTGTTTCTGTTGTGCCTGTATTTCAAAGGGTCAGCCTTGTCACACTCTGTGTCACGCTGAATATCCCCGAAAACTATGTTAAGGGTACACGTGTCTGTGGAGTGCTCAGCCACTTGCACGTTAATTTCACGAGTAGGCCGTTCCGTTGATCGGATCAAATGGAACCCTCGACGTCGTAAGCGACGGAGTGCCGACAACCAACCAAATTCGACTTACGATCATAAGGTTGAGAGTTCAATTTCCGGCGGCACGTTGTGTCCTTGAGAAAAACACTTTATTTCTCGGTATTCCAGTCCACTCAGCTGGCAAGAATGAAGAGTACCTGTAATTTAAAAGGCCAACCTTGTTACATTCTATATCATGCTGACTCCCCTGAGAACTACGATGAGGGTACGCGTGTTCGTAGAGTGCTCAGTTATTTTCACGTTAATTTCCCGTGCACGCTGTTCTGTTGATCGGATCAACTGGAACCTTCGTCGTCGTAACAGACGGAGTGTCATAGAATAACTATGATTTGCCATGTTTATGTGCGATGATTTCACAGG
>NC_142948.1:26485398-26495398 GCF_046866305.1 Octopus bimaculoides | reverse complement strand
AATTTTTTCCTACCCTATAATAATTTTAAGAAAAGATTTTAGCAATTTCTGCAGTTTAATCGGAATTTATATTTGCTGCCGATTGAAACTGCGCCTGCGCAGTTGATTCGAAAAATTATAATACATAAGGATGTGACATGTTATTTGGTCTCTAATTTATATATTAATGTTTTGGCGTATCCGCTTATGAGAACTTCGCTTTGCAAATTATCTTATTTGCTAATTAAAGTTCGAAACCTGAAGTTCGGCTGTAAAACATGGTAAGTGTTTTTATTTTTCATTCCCTTCGAAATTGGTCTTAACTGTGGTTTGGACTTTTTGACTGTTCTTTCTAATATGTCAGGCAACCTGTTAATGGCTTGCCTCTTTGTGTATAAATGTATACTAATTTTTATATGAAAAATATGCCTATTGACTTTATATACATACTAGGCCACTGATAGAAAAAAATTCTATAATTTTTCCTACCCTATGTAAATTTTTATATTTTTTTCTTGCCTTTAATCCTTCAACGCGGAGTATAGGCCACTTATAATTGAATTCCATGTCGCATAATTTTTTGCTTCTGTACTTATACTCTGCCATGAATGTCCCCCTTTCTCTAGTTCCTTTTGTGTTGATCTACACCACGAGTTCTTAGCCCTACCTTTCTTTCTATATCCATCCGGATTCCACTGTAAAGCACTTTTCGCTACATTTGGTGTGTCGTTTCTAATTGTGCTACCAATCCACTTCCACTTTTTCTTATCGATATACTCCCTAATGGAAACTTGATTTGTTCTTTGTCATAGCTCCATATTGCTTATGTGTCTGGGCCATCTAATTTTAAGTATACTACGCAAGCATCTGTTGATGAATGATTGCATTTGCTTATTTGACTTAACGGTTGTTCGCCATATCTCAGCCCCATACAATAATAACACCGCTTTTACGTTAGTGTTAAAAATGCAGAAGCTCTAGAAGATCTCGGCTTTGTAGATGATATAGCGCTACTTTCACAAACATAAAGCCAAATGCAAAATAAAAAGTCAAAATTAGAAGCAATGGCTGCCAAACTAGGATCGAAAGTCAACCGCGGCAAATCAAAAGTTAAATTTATATATATTTATAGATAATTATAATAATATTAGGGACAAAATCCAAAATTACAGGTTAAAAACTCAATTCAAATCAATTTATAAAAAATTAAAATTAAATTGAGCTTTATAGATATTATCTTTACCTTATGATATTTACTTTGTTTTATATTATATTCATTTATTGTGCTTTTAATTATTAATTTTTCTATATGTGATAGTGGATTTTCATCGATGAGTTCTTGAAACTTGGTTCTTTTCCCTAAAACTATATGTATTTATAGATATAGATGTTTCGTTTTTGGACTTGGTTTACATGATTCTTTATGTAAGTTCGTGTGTTGAAGCATAAATTGCTGTGTCTGGGGAGAGTCCTTCTCTTTTAGTACCTTATTATTTAACACACTCTCGGTTAAGTTTCCACTCATTTACGTATTTATTTTTCCTAAAATTTTCGTTGCGTCTTGCAGCCATTTCAATAGTCATTGGCTTTGTCCGTTATCCAAGCTGTGTTCTTTTTGTTTGTTTGTGCGCATGTGTGTGGGTTAGTGTCTGTGCGCATACACATGTATGTATGTATGTATGTATTTATGTATATGCATATATATATATATATATATATATATATGTAGGTATGTATGTATGTATTTATGTATATGCATGTATATATATATATATATATATATATGTAGGTATGTACATATATGTATGTATATATGCATATATATAACTCATATTATTATGAGTATATGTATGCATGTGTCTGTTATTTCTTTACTACTCACAAGGGGCTATACACAGAGGGGACAAACAAGGACAGACAAACGGATTAAGTCGATTATACCGACCTAAGTGCGTAACTGGTACTTATTTCATCGACCCCGAAAGGATGAAAGGCAAAGATGGAATTTGAACTCAGAACGTAGCGGCAGACGAAATACCGCTAAGCATTTCGCCCGGCATGCTAGCGTTTCTGCCAGCTCGCCGCCTTTGTATGCATGTGTGCGTATGTATATATGTACGTATGTGTGTACGTTTGTATGTATGCATTCTACATATTCATGTGTGTGTGTGTTCGTGTGTTTTTATGTGTGTGTGTACCTCTGTCTCCTTGTGTGTGTGTGTAGGTTTTTGTGACCATGTACTGTCTGTAGTATGGATGTGTCTCCATATGTGACCTTGTGTGAAGTGAAGTGTGTGTATATATGATCATGTTTCAGTCTTTATTTGTGTGTGTGTGTGCTTGTCTGTTCATATTACCTATGTACTTATCCATCTGTATGTCTATCTGTTTACATTCATATCCATTTGCCTACATATATGCGCATATACATACACACACACACACACATACACATATCTATCTACATAACAGCCCACGGATCTTTCTGAATTGGCGGGCGCCACTTGTTTTCTTAACGAAACACTTTCAAACTTTGGACACTGGTAGAATGTGTCATATAAAACATCTTTTACTCTTAGTGTTATTGAGGAAATTTTATCTTTTTAAAGTTATTTCGTGCTAAAATTGTCGTATTTCGGTAAGTTCAACCAATCACTGACGTCTATTGAGGTGAAAACAATTACTGCTGTAAATTGTCAACAAAGCGTTGTGCGGTGTAATGGGATCTTTTCCCTTGAATAAAATCAACAACAACTATCGGCAGTACTGTAATTTATGACATCGTTCGTGCGTTTGTACTGGTTAGACGTCAGTGATTGGTTGAAATTACCGAAATACGACAATTTTTTACATGAAATAACTTCGAATACAAAATTTTTTTATCTGTTCTATAAGACAAAATATACAAGTATTCGAAGTTTGAAAGTGTTTCGGTAGAAAACACACTAAATAAAACATAAATAAAAAGTGGCGCCGGCCAAATCAGAAAGATCCCAGCCCACTAACTTTTCTACCTGTATATAAATATAAACTGTCGGTATGGGGTATGTTTACCTACTACGAATATTTCCTATTTAGTACTGGGGATGTTTCCTTTACGAGGACGTACTCCTGTATTTGTCTGAGGGTTGGATCCTTTGGGTGCTTGGATAAAATGCAGATGTCAAATTGACCCAGGTTGCCTCCATGTTGGTCCTTGGCATGTTGGTAGGGTATGGAGGACTGTTTTTTTGTCGTCATATTGTCTCAAATGTCCATTTAGCCTTTCCGCAATGCTCCTAGATGTTTCCGCTATGCGTGTCATGTTCATGTCTTTACAAGCACCTTTACAAGCATCTTATGCTGTAGCCTACATTTCTAGTTCTACAGTTAAGGCCATGGTTAATCCTACATTCCATGCAGTTATCATTGGTGCATATGGTATTCTCAAAGGGATACCTCCTACATAGTTGTGATCTGATGGAGTTCCCTGACTTTTCAGCAATCTTAATGTTGAGTTTGGTCACCTTCACTCCTGCGCCTATATATATATATATATATATATATCGGAGATATATTTGCCCGGGATCGGATCAGAGACCATAGGTCAATGTGGAACATACGTATTAATAATTTCCAAAATAATAAAAATAAAAAGTACAAAATATAAGACAAAACAAAGACTGTTAAGTTCACTAGAACATTTATTTGGTTTCAAAATTTTCGTTGCTCCAACTGCGTCCTCGTCACTGTCACGGCTTCAACGCATGTACACACACATATGTATGTATCTATATACAGATATATATATATACAAATATGTCTGTATGTGTGTGTGCATGTATATATGTATGTATGTATGTACGTATATGCAGGACAATTAAGTTTTACTCTTTAAAATGAGTCCGTCATTTTGTGTGTTTTAATGATAGATAGATAGACACAGAGAGAGAGAGAGAGGCATCCAATCCTTAAGGTGTTTTTATGCTTTTATGGACATCTCCCATGCCATACATAAATTGACTTTCTTCGTGTGTCTGTCGATTGCCGTCAGCTTCATTTTGTAGTCTCCCTAGAAAGTAAACAGAAAAAAGAAAAAGAAATTATTAAAAAGGTACATTTTTACTGTGGTCGTGATTTTGGTAACGTCACATTGGCAACTTAGTATATATATATATATATATATATATATATATATATATATATATATATATATATATATATGAGAGAGAGAGGTGTGTATGTATGTGCGTAGGCGTGGCTGTGTGATAAGAAACTTGCTTCCCAACCACATGGCTTCGAGTTGAGTGCCATTGCAGTTCACTCAGCAGCCAGAAATGAGCAATCTTGCAACTGACCGGCGTCCCGTCCAGGAGGTGAATATACACGCCACCGAAACCGAGAAACTGGCCCTATGATTCTATATGACTCGGAAGTCCATTCGTTACAAGCATTTAGGCCTGGTATTCGGTTCGAGGGTGGAGGCGCAATGGCCCAGTGGTTAGGGCAGCGGACTCGCGGTCATTGGATCGCTGTTTCGATTCCCAGAGCGAGCGTTGTGAGTGTTTATTGAGCGAAAACACCTAAGGCTCCACGAGGCTCCGGCAGGGGATGGGGGCGAACGCTGTTGTACTCTTTCACCACAACTTTCTCTCACTCTTTCTTCCTGTTTCTGTTGTGTCTGTATTTCAAAGGGTCAGCCTTGTCACACTCTGTGTCACGCTGAATGTCCCCGAGAACTACGTTAAGGGTACACGTGTCTGTGGAGTGCTCAGCCACTTGCACGTTAATCTCACGAGCAGGCTGTTCTGTTGATCGGATCAACTGGAACCCTCGACGTCGTAAGCGACGGAGTGCCAACAACAATTACGGTTCGAAGAGGCCTGCCTTGCTTCTTTCCACCAATCATGAAGGTTATGCGAAAGTTATGGGTACTGCTCTTCTTTCCTAACAAAGATAAACAAGAAAAAACTTACCTGGACAAGAAGGGCTGCGGTAGAAGACAGAGTCGGTAATTTCAAAGAAACGTTTTCAATGCTCATCTTCTGCACAGGAACAGGACACTGAATATTGATATTCTCCTGAGACAAAAGAGATTCGAGTTGGATAATGACGTCAGCCATTTTGCCTCCCCAATTCTCTTTCTTCAGCCGACTGAAAAGGGTACAGGAGTCATGGTATGTGCTGCAAGGTTAAAGAAGACATGCAAGAGATGAAGAGTGGATGAACGCGAGGGGATCAGGTTAAAACTGACAGTGGGTTATTTCGGTAAAACGGGATTTGGTAAAGAGGGAAACTTCGTATTCTTTGTGTAGGGGGAGGGGAAGGAAGGAAGGAAGGAAGGGAAGAAAGGAGGAAGGAAAGAAGAGGAAGGGAAGAAAGAAGAGAGGAAAGAAAGGAAGAAGGAAGGAAGGAAGAAAGTGTGTAGGGGATGCAAATGACTGAGCAATCCACAGACACGTGTACCCCTAACCTAGTTCTCAGGGAGACTCAGCGTGACAAGGCTGACCCCTTTGAAATACAGGTACGACTCATTTTTGCCAGCTGAGTGGACTGGGGCAACGTGAAATAAAGTGTCTTGCTCAAGGACACAACGCGTCGCCGGGAATCGAACTCACGACCTTACGATCTTGAGGCGAATGCCCTAACCACTGAGCCACGCGCCTTCACTTTGCAACACAATACGTCGTACCACACCGCGTTGCAACGCAACACATTATAACACATCGTATTACAACGCATCGCACTATAGTGCATCATACTGCATTGTACCACACTACAACACATCGTATCACCCCCGCAATGCAACGTATCGCAACACATCGTATCAAAACGCATCGCACCATAGCGCATCACATCGCATCGCAACGTAACGCATCACAGTGCAGCCCATCGCATCACATCGTATCGCACTGCAACGCAACACATCGCATCGCACTGCATCGCACCGCAACGTAACGCATCATAGTGCAGCTCATCGCATCACATCGTATCACACCGCAACGTAACGCATCACAGTGCAGCCCATCGTATCACACTTCAACGCAACACATCGCACCGCAACGCACCACACTACAAACGCATCGCAACACAATGCAACGCATTGTAGCACAACACACCACCCCAACACTCAACACATCTCGTCCCAACCAATCAAATACCTACATAGCAACATGCCACAATTATACGCTATATGAAATGACAAAGTGACTTACCATGAACCGAAATGAAAAACGCACGGAAGTGGAACCCATCCAAATAAGCTACTTCTAGAGAGGTCTAGTTTCACATCAGAGCCATTGAGGACTTTTTTAGTTTCTGCTCTAATTGTTAACGTGATGGCTTTTCCTGTTACGACTGGATTTGGAGCAATGTCGAAATCATGCATCACAATTGTTTCTTTACTTCCTGTATAAAATATACAAATACATTGATATATGTGAACGTCTGTGCATAGATATAGGTGTATAAAAATGCATGTATATATGAGTATGTATACATTATATGTATGTGTGCATGTTTGTGTAAATGTGTATATCGTTAAAGGTGTGAAATTGCTACAATCCTTTGGACGATAACCGAAGAGGATTTAGTGACATTCTATGTTTGTATTTTCCGTTTGTTTGTACTTATATATATGTTATATATTTTTTTAACATAGTCGCAGGAGTGGCTGTGTGGTAAGTAGCTTGCTTACCAGCCACATGGTTCCGGGTTCAGTCCCACTGCATGACACCTTGGGCAAGTATTTTCTATTATAGCCCCGGGCCGACCAAAGCCTTGAGTGGATTTGGTAGACGGAAACTGAAAGAAGGCCGTCGCGCGCGCGCGCGCGCGCGTGTGTGTGTGTGTGTGTGTGCGTGCGAGTATGTATTTGTTCCCAGCCACCCCATGACAACCGGTGCTACTTTGTTTACGTCCTCATAACTTAGCGCTTCGGCAAATGTAACAGACTTTAATAAAAAAAAATAAGTGCTGAGGCCGATTTGTTCGATTGAACCCTTGAAGGCAGTGCTCCAGCATGTCCATAAGCCAATATCAGAAACATATAGAAAATGAAATGTATGTATGTATGTGTGTGTCCATGTATATATATCTATATATACATATATGTATGTCCATAAGTGTGTCTGTGTATATATACGTTCATGAATGTATATTTATCTTTGCATATACACACATGTATGTATATATATATATATATGCTGCTATATTTAAATGTCTTGCCCGCTCACGTTTTGGTATGCTGCTATATTTCATGTTGAGAACAATTTAGGTCTTAATAGACACAAGATGTGATCTATTTCTAGCGCATTAATTGTCCACGTTAGTGGTCGACGTTATTTTTTAATATATATATGTGTGTATATATATATATATATATAGATATAGATATAGATATATGATTGTATGTGTATATCTGCGTATTTGTATGTACACACTCCTTTAAAACACAGAGAAACCCGCAAGTGAAGATTAAGTACTCGATACCATAAGGTAGAGTGAAGATATTTGTTCATTTCGATAAGACATAACTAGGCATGTCTCCTTCGTTTTCCACTACATCAGAGTGCTAGTATGTGCTCTGTGATATACTGGAAAACGAAAGAAATACGGCTGATCTTGTAAGTACTATTATTAAATTCGATGATTTTTCACCTGGGCAGTAACGTATGTTTGGGGTCTGTTGTGCACTCAGAAGGGAAAAGAGGGAGGTAAATGTCAGAGAAGAACTTCCGGAAATGCTGGCGTTTTAATAAGTATCTTGTTTGTTCTTAAAAATAAATTAAGTCAAGCATAATACTTATATTTTAAACAGCGACAGATTTTTGACAATCGTGGCTGATTGATTGGTACAACGATCGATTCATTAAACAATCGATTAGTTAATTGGTTAAATAGTTAATCAATTGACAAATAAAATATAAAGAAGTGACATAGAACCAGTGCGTGTGTTTATTATTGGCATAATGACTCTACCCGAAATACAACACAATTTTAAACTCATTTTCAAAATATAATTTTTGTTATTAGTGAGTAGAAGTCTGCCTGAAGACGCACCAATACCCAAAATTTGTGGTAAATATAATAATGTTACTCCAAATTTATCTAAAGAACTTGTAGACTTAAAAAATAGCGTTAAAATTGTTTTACTATATTTTTTTATTTGTTTCAGCCCTAAGGCTTTGGCCATGCTGGGGCACGTCTTTATTCCTTGAGTTATTTACCGAATGTAATTTAACCATAGACTCGCTGCCATTGAATTAAGGATTTTTTTTTAATGGGTTTATAAATATTGCATTCGGTTCTAATGTTTCATTTTTCAGAAAGGTGGCGAGCTGGAAAAATCGTTAGCAAAACGGACAAAATGCTTAGCGACATTTCATCCGTCTTTACGTTCTGAGTTCGAATTCCACCGAGGTCAACTTTGCCTCTCATTCTTTCGGAGTCGATAAAATAAATAGCATTTGAATACTGGAGTAGATGTAATAGACTTAATCCCTCCCACAAAATGGCTGGCCTTGTGCCAAAATTTTATATCAATATTTTATGTCTAAGAAAAATCACGACTACCTTTAAAACCTCCGGCATTCTTTAAAGAACCTTTTTGTCACGATTCCCCCACATCCTTTCTCTTTTGAGTACACACTTGGTAGATATAGACGGAAACCTAGTTTGTTTCCGTCAAAGGCGGCGAGCTGCCAGAAACGTTAGCACGCCGGGCGAAATGCTTAGCGGTATTTCGTCTGCCGTTACGTTCTGAGCCGAGGTCGACTTTGCCTTTCATCCTTTCGGGGTCGATAAATTAAGTACCAGTTACACACTGGAGTCGATGTAATCGACTTAATCTCTTTATCTCTCCTTGTTTGTCCCCTCTATGTTTAGCCCCTCGTGGGCAACAAAGAAATAAGAAACGTTAGCACGCCGGACAAAATGCTTAGCGGTATTTCGTCTGCTGTTACGTTCTGAGTTCAAATTCCGCCAAGGTCGACTTTGCCTTTCATCCTTTCGGGGTCGATTAAATAAGTACCAGTTAATCATTGGGGTCAATATAATCGACTTAATCCCTTTGTCTGTCCTTGTTTGTCCCCTTTTGTATGTAACCCCTTGCGGACAGTAAAGAAATAAGGAAACATGGTTTGTTCTGTTAACCACAGATTTGGGGGTCTACCAATACCTCGTGGATGTAATTTTGTCAAAAATATCCCATTCAGAGACCACACCTTTCTCCTCCCCTTCTCCGACCCTGTTCTCATTTCTCGGTGGTACCTTTAATCTCAGATTAGGGTTAAAACCGCTGCTACTGACACTTTGGGTACGTTTAACGAATTGCACACTTTGGCCAATACTCGAGTTAAATCTCTAAACTGAAGTCCAAACTGCATAGCTTTCGTCCACTGGTCTTAAACGACGCTCTGACAGATCACCTTCGCTTTCCTTAATCCTTTGATGTGGAGGCCTTATCGAAACAAAAAAAAAGGAGAGAAAAACTAAATAAATTATAATAATCATTTCTAAATTTAAAGAAGAATGTGTTAGTCATATATATAAAAAAAAAAAAGCTTGAATATTAAAATAAAAATTTACGTTTTATAGCCGCAGTGACGTTAACAATAGCACCTAATTACCACGAATCAGTTTCATGACAACTACTTGAGAAAAATATATATACATACATATATACATACATATATATATCATACACACACACATATGCACATATATATATATATATATATATATACACACACACACATATAGTTTCTTCTCTACTTTCAACCCATACATAAAAACAACGGCACCGTTTTTTTTTTGTTTTTTTTATGTCGCTTCATAGAAATTCTTCTTTCTCTAATTCCCCTCTCGTTACGGAAACAAATTGATCTCTATTTTTTATTCAGATTTATTTTTGTTCTGCATCTAGTTTTTTTTTTTTCTTATTTCAAATATTAACATTATCTTTCATTTCTCTACGTGTTGTGAAACAGAAATACAAAAAAAAAATACACACACACACACACACACACACACACACACACAC
>NC_142948.1:26450398-26480398 GCF_046866305.1 Octopus bimaculoides | reverse complement strand
TGGGGAAAGCTTGGTCTGCAATGGATGCAGTCGTGTATGCTTGTGACGAGCAGGGCTCATTAGCCACCAACGGAGTCGCAAATGCAAAATATAAGTTAGTCCTAGAGCGCACAATGTTCCCGAAGGTCGGCAATGGTCTTCCTCGGTCACGAGTGGACGTCCATCATCATCATGTATGTATGTATGTATGTATGTATGTATGTATGTATGTATGTATGTACACACACACACAATGTAGTAGAGATGAAAAATGTAGTAGAGTGGTGGAAGATTAGTTAGCATGTCCGATGAAATGCTTAGCGGCATTTCGTGTCTTAACGTTCTGAGTTCAAATTCTGCCGAGATCAACTCTGCCTTTTATCCTTACAGAGTTGGTAAAATAAGTACTAGTTGAATACTGGAGTTGATGTAATCGACTTATCTGCTCCTTGAAATTGCTGGCCATGTACCAAAATTTAAAACGAATACATATGATGACTGTTTACTTCAATCATTAAAAACTGACCTCTTAACATAGATGAAGTAACACAAGTGTAAATGGCGTAACATCCAAGCGTTGGCTAAGAAGGGAGATAACACGAGGTAACTGCTGCCATTCTATGCAAAGTGTATAAAATAAAGGTGCATTTCACCACATAGTAGGCAACATTTGATGGTCGCCCTCCAATGACTGAAATTTACAAAACGAATAAAAGAACATGTAGGTATGTGTGTATATGTATGTATACATATGTGTTTGTGTATATGTGTGTGTCTGTGTATGTGTGTGTATATATATATATATATATATATATATATATATGTGTATACATACACATACATAATACAAATAATATGTGAGTATATGCATATATACGTACATGTATGTACATACCTACATCTACATGTATATATAGGTGGATATGTGGGTACAGGACATCACAAAAAAACGTGGACAAAATGAAAAACAGAACATAAACAGAGCACAGAAAACAAATAGGCCACATAGAGAATATTTCCTTCATCAGCTGCCCCTATTCTAAACTAAGCGTTTCGAAGAGTTAGGGCATACATACATCGATAGAGAGCTAGATATGTACATTTATGACTATATATATCTATATATATTTATATTATTTTTATGCGCCCTTCTAAAGCCTAGCCAGGCTCATGGGCCCGGTTTCCCGGTTTCTATGGCATATGTGTGTCCCCCCCCCCCCAGCTGGACGGGACGCCAGTCCATCGCAGCGTTACTCAAGAAATAGGAAGAAAGAGTGAGAGAAGGTTGGGGCAAAAGAGTACAGCAAAGGTCGCCACCACCGGAGCCTCGTGTGTTTTCGCTCAATAGACACACACAACGCCCGGTCTGGGAATCGAAACCGCAATCCACCGGGCGCGAGTCCACTGCCCTAACCACTGGGCCATTGCGCCTCCACACACACACATATGCATGCATCATGTACATGATACATATATGTAATATATACACGTTTGCATGCATATTTATGAATGCACATATCTATCTATTTATCTAACTATATATATATATATATATATTTATATATATATATATATATATATTTATATATATATATATATATATATATAAACAAATAGTAAATGAGTATATGCATATATACGTACAGGTATGTGCGTACCGACATCCACCTGTATGTATAGGTGCATATCTGGGTACAGGACATTGCAAACAAAACGTAGACGAGAAAACACACAAGCCACATAGAGAACATTCTACTTCATCAGCTACCCCCGTTTTAAGAGCTGGGCAGGACGCATCGTTAAAACGGCTCTTCCCATGAACCGCAAATTAAATTTGTATACACAAATTAAATCTTGCCATGGAATATATATATATATATATGTATGTATATAAAGGTATGAATAAAAGGAGTACATTTTTCCGTGTCCCACTTACCACATTGGCTCCACTTCAGTGATTCCACATAAGACACCAACACCAACAGAGACAAAGTCAACCAAATCCTCGACATCCTGCCTTTTTACAAATTGTCTTCTGTATCTTGACTGTTCAGGACGCCGTGAAACGCCGTTATATATATAACGTATGTATATACAAACATACATACATACATACATAAATACGTGTGTGTATGTACATATATTTGTGTGTATATATACATGTGTGTGTGTGTGTGTTGTATACTTTTATATTTTTATACTTGCATATTTAGATATATTTTGTTTGGCATATAACTGTTATATATATATATATATATATATATATATATATATATATACACGTACACACACACAGAGAGGTGTGTGTGTACGCGCCCGCGTTTATGAATATGCAAGTGTTTACACGCGTTTGCTTGCAACAGATGTCTTATTCATAAATCTCCCACGAATTTCGTTTAATTTAGCAATGATGGCTAATATTCATTAATAACGGTGGTGGTGGTAACGGTGGTAGGGGGTGTTAGTGATAGTGGTTGTGAGAGGGGATATTCATTAATGCTGGTGATGAGGGTTAGGAAGAGGTAATATTAGTGATGGCGTTGGTGATGGTTTTGTTAAGGTTATATTAGTAGTGATAGTGGGGGCGCGGTATGTGATATTAGTTAATGGAGGGGGGTTAGGGTAGTTGTGATGGTTGTAGTAGGAGGGTTGGAGTTAATCTTCGTGATGGTAATAGTAGTGGTAGGAGGTACTATAAGTGACGGTGGTGGCGGACTTCATTCTGGCTTTGAAAGTGGGTGTTCTTAAATGGTGGTGGTTATGTTGATAATGATTATGATGTTGATGGTGGTGGGCGTTGACGACGATGATGATGAGGTCTTCTCAATTAAAAACTGTAATGAAAGTGTGGGGTATAGGAGGACGAGGAATGAGTGACAGGTGAGAAGCGTGGCGGAGGGAGCAAGTAGTGGGGGGAAGAAAGACCGGGTGATGAGGTGATGTGAAATGTTGGGGTACGGTTCATTAATAAGGTTACACAACACAAAAGCTATTTTTCTCCCCAATGATGAAAATTTTATCGATGCTGTTGGCACCTCTCACTCGCAATATCTTGATAATCTTTTCTTTTCTTTCTTTTTCACCTTTTGTTTCTTTCTTTCACTGGGCTGCGGCCATGCTGGGATACCGCCTTAATGGGTTCTAGCCGAACAAATCGATACGCAGTACTTAATTGTTTTAATTAAATTTATATATATATATATATATATATATAGCAACAATTAATTTCTGAGCGAGTCAACAGCAGCAGCACGACATCGTGAAGCACACCTGTTACCCAAATGTGGCCGACCCCTAAGAGCCGATGCTACTGTAGCTTGCAGCCGCAGGAAGACATCTCCAGCTGGCTGTTGACGTGCTATATATATATATATATATATATATATATATATATAACTGGTGCTTATTCTATCAGTCTCTTTTGCTAAACCACTAGGTTACGAGATCGCAAACAAACCAACACCGGTGGGCAGTAGGTGACAAAAACAGACAGTCAAACACCGACATACATATATAGGACCGGCTTTCACGCAGTTTCCATCAACTAAATTCACATACAAGGCATTAATCGCTCTGTATCTATAATAGAAGATTGGGTTCCGCGCAGTGGGATTGAACCTGCAAACAATGTGGTTGCAGTGCAAGCTTCTTAACCACACAGGCATACCTAAAATCAATAAAGATTGTATTTTGATAGCCCTCAAGTTGCTCCGAAGTACAATTAGAGAGGATTGTTATTAAACGAACAGAGTTGATGGAAGATGAAGTGAGGACAGGATTAATTTGAATAATGGGTTTTCACTGTCACAATTACAACGTTAATATTGATCTCTTAATTCAGCATAAGAAAGCAAACGAATTAGAGACGGTTCTGTATTAGTGACAAGGGTTGCGCAAATGTTTAGGGGAGACATGCAGTTGATTAAATGAAAGAAGCAATATATTAAGGGCTCTTCTTTTATCATCCCCGCAAGAGGGATAAAAAGACGAGATGGATTCGAGACTGGATTTAAGCCCATTAGAGGAACCGGTGGAGGATGTGGCTAAATGCTACAGATCTCTACCGTTCTTACCACTGTAACTCCCAATAATAATAATAAATCATTCTACTTTAAGGCACAAGGCTTGAAATTTTGGGGGAGGGGACTTAGTCGATTACATCGACCCCAGTGTTTCACTGGTACTTAATTTATCGGCCCCGAAATGATGAAAAGCAAAGTCAACCTCGGCAGAATTTGAATCTGGACGAAATGCCGCTAAGAATTTTACCCAGCGTGCTGACGATTCTGCCAGCTCGCCGCCAGAATAATAATAATAATAATAATAGTAGCAGCAGCCCACATGCAGGACTAAGCAGTGGTTCCCATGGCTTCTGATCTTAAATGATTGGAAGTGTTATCATGTACATGTTTTGTCTTGGTTCAAAAGATGGGCTACAGCAAATATTCTACTCAGTACCACAGATTTGCTCATCAGTGGCTTGACCTTAATCAGTTGGGCATGTCCCTTAGTGGCTGACGATATGTGCATCTCTGATCACGAGAAGTCTTGGGAGAGCATCATAGCCATGTGTTGAGGAGGAGTCTTTGGGGTTCAAATAATTCAACCCTGGAAACATGGGTGTCTTGTTCATCCTTAAACAACCCTTATTTAGGGGCCTTTTGAGCGAGATGGGTCAGTCGACACGAAGAAAATTCTAACTAGGCCATAGCTCCAAGGTTATGTGCAGTTTATCTTAATATAAGATCACCGTGTTGCGCACATGTGATTGCGATGCATGTGCCTGTTGTACCTTTATCAGACTGATAGTCTTGATGGGTATATTAGGTTTCGTATATTTGTGCCCCAAGGTCACTTTGATGGCATGAGCTGCTCTCTCACTCGGTAATAATAATAACTCTTTCTATTATAGGCACAAGGCCTGAAATTTGGAGGAGGGATATAGTAGATTACATCAACCTCAGTGTTCAACTGGTACTTATTTTATTGACCCTGAAAGGATGAAAAGCAAAGTCGACCTCGGCGGAATTTGAACTCAGAACGTAAAGGCAGACGAAATACCGCTAAGCATTTCGCATGTCGCGTTAATGTTTCTGCCAGCTCACTTGAAATTCTGGGGCAGGGGACTTAGTCGATTACATCGATCCCAGTGTTTCACCGGTACTCAATTTATCGATCCCAAAAGGATAAAAGGCAAAGTCGACCTCGGCGGAATTTGAACTTAGAACGTGAAGACGGACGAATAATAATAATATAATAATAATAATAATAATAATAACAGAAACAATAATAACGGCTTTAAATTTTGCTACAAGAGCAGCGATTTTGGGGGAGGAGATGAGTCGATTACATCGACCCCAGTGTTCAACTGGTACTTTATTTTATCGAAAGGATGAAATCACTGTCGACCTCGGTGGAATTTAAACTTAGAACGTGAAGACGGACGAATAATAATAATAATCCTTTTCTACTCTGGGCACAAGGCCTGAAATTTTGGGGGAGGGGCAAGTCGATTAAATCGACGCAGTACTCAACTGGTACTTAATTTATCGACCCCGAAAGGATGAAAGGCAAAGTCGACTTCGACGGAATTTGAACTCAGAACGTAAGGACAGACGAAATAACTCTAACCATTTCGCCCGGCGTGCTAACGATTCTGCCAGCTCAATAATAATTCACGCCAGAAAAAAAAAAAAAAAAAATTCTCAGTCGCTTGACTTCCGACTTTAAGTTCTAAAATCAAATTCTTTCGAGGTCGTCCTTGCCTTTAATCTTTCTTCAAGACAATGAAATAAGAACCAGTCGAGCACAAGGGTTAATATAATCAACTTTCTCTTGTCCACTAAATTTCAGGCCTTGTTCCTATAGTAGAAAAGATTATTGTTATTTTGGCGAAAGGCCAGTAATTTTTAGAGGAAGGGGTAATCGGTTACATCGACCTCAGTACTTGACTGATATTTTATTCTATCGACTCCGAAAGGATGAAAAGCAAAGCCGACCTCAGCGGGATTTGATAGAATTCCCTGCTACCACCGTTCTTCCAGTCCTTCCAAGCCTGTTTCTTTTGTCTAATAGCCCTGTCTACCTCCTTGTTCCACCACCACGTTATTTTGGGTCGAGAAGGGACCTTGCACCAACCACAGATCTCGTCGGTGACCCTCAGCAGGTTGTCCCGTAGAAACGTCCAGTTGTCCTCTACATTGTGTGAAGCTACATCCCCCTCTATTTCGTCGAAGGCTTCGAGTAATAAGTCTCTAAATCTCTGTCCATTCGCAGGATCTTTGAGCTTCCATACCCTTCTCCTCCAAGCTGGTCGTCTTCTGGGCAGCCACTTAGCTCTGATCTTAAAGTCACTAACTACTAGTCTATGTTGTGGGGTACATTCTTCGCCTGGGAATGTTTTGGCATTTCTGAGCAGCCATCTTTTCCTTTTCCTGGCGAGGATGTAATCAATTTGGCTTGTGTGCCTGCCAGAACGGTAGGTGACATTTTATCCAACGCGCTGATAATTCTGCTAGCTCACCCTCTTAGAGATAATTCTTTCTCTATTTGCCACTAGGATCGCAAAAGCATTTAAGTCAATACAAAGACAAACTACGGTAAGGATTTACATAAAAGCGGGGAAACAAGAAAAGAAAATAATAAGAGTTAACGAAAAATTCTAAAAACTCCACCCAGGGGCAACCAAGAAACCCTCCTCACCAGAAGTACCATGGCAAGTGTTCCTCTCTCTTCTGTAATCTTTAGCCTACAGGTACCAGCTTAGAGTAGGTGGTGGTGGTTAGCTTTGTTCAGGGCATGTGTAACAGCTTAATTTATTTTTTTTTGTTACTCCGCTCAGGATTATATTTTCACAAAGGAAATTAATCCTTGCGGGAGAGGGTTGAGGTATATCTCCATCAGTGTCCATGTGTATGCTTGTGTTTTAGAAAAGGAGTTAGGTTGGAGTTTTTCCTAGGTGACGGGTCTCGGTTCTGTTGTGTGTCGTTTTTCCTTGTCGCATTGTTGCTTTTGGTGTTTGTGCTTCTGCCATGATTGATGTACATTGCTGTTGCTGAGCTTTCGGCAGTAGCGGTGAGACGCCTCTCTCTGGTTCAAACTTTGTAAATGGGGCTGCTTGGTCAAGTGTCATGTCACTAAACTTTCTGTATACCGATCTACAGAGCTATAGGTAAATATTTCTATGAAGTGCCCTACCATTGTGAATGTCATTGTTGTTATGTCCAAAATCAGTCAGCTCCATTCCAACCGTATCCGTCCTCTTAGGCCTTTTTGTATCTTATTAAACTACATCGTTTAATGTGATCGATTTTTCCTTTAAAGAGTAGAGTAGGATTTCAGGGATATTTGGCTGTTATTTCCAGCAAATCAAATGATTGTACAAAAACTCCGCCGTTAACTTGCGTCCTTGAAAATACTTTTGTTTTGTTTTTGTTTTGGGGCTGGGTTGCCTCCTCGACATTCTGCTTCAGTAGATCAATGATCAGAGACGCTCCAATCATGACCAGCAGTGTGATTATTTATTCCACCCGATTCATATAGACACTCCCATGTCTCTCTGTGCCATCAGGAATGTATGTGAATCACTGGCTGGTTCATTGCGAAACTGAAACCAACGGTGCAGTGAACGATATAAAAATAGATTAAGGTAGACTTAGACATCCTACATACGACGCTGACAACTTGACTGTTTTACTTCATTAAAGAGTAGAATGTGATTATACTTAGAGATAAAAGGCTAATATGTATGTGTGTATGTATGTGTACGAGGTGGTGTCAAAAAGTTCCCGGACCCGTTCTGTTGCGCGCCAACAGATGGCAGCACACGGCTGTGTGCGCAATGAGAGCAAGCAGTGACCTTCATGAGGCAGTGTGCCGTGTGACATCGCTGTGTTTACGTTGCAAGTTGTGAGATTTGTGTTTTTATGATCACGTGTATGCTGTAGTCTGCGATTTTTGTGATGGATAGAAAGTTGGAACAAAGAGCCAACTTGAAATTTTACGCTAAACTTGGAAAGTCTGCGACAGATTCATTGATCATGCTTCGGCATGCATATGGTGATGATGCAACAGGTCGTACACAATGTTTCGAGGGGCACGGGCGCACCACAGAACCGCAGCTCAATTGAGAGCATGCTATATTTCAATTTTTTTCCTCCGTGTTTTTCTCCTTGTCTCCGTATTCTTTCTGTTGAAGAGCGTAGCTCGAAATGTCAAAGACTTTCCGTATTCCCGAGCGTCATACTAATACCTCCTTTTGTTGTTTACACCACCTGTCCTCGTCTGTTGTTTTTTTTCGTACATTCTCCCATATATATATATATATATATATATATATATATATATATATATATGTTTATGTGTGTATATTGTTGTATATGTGCGCTTGTCCCCCCACCATCGCTTGACAAACGATGCTGGTGTGTTTACGTCCCCGTAACTTAGCGGTTAGGCAAAGAGACCGATAGAATAAGTACTAGGCTTACAAAGAGTAAGCTCTAGAGTCGATTTGTTCGACTAAAGGCGGTGCTCCAGCATGGCCGTAGTCAAATGACTGAGACAAATAAAAGAATCTGTGATATTGTACATCGAGAATTCGTCCCCCTCCCCAGGGCCAGACCATCAATCGAGAGTTCTACTGCGACATTTTGAAGTGTTTGAGAGAGGACATTTGGCGAAAGTGACTGGAACTATGAGGCACAAAGAATTGGATTCTTCATGAAGACAATGCACCAAGCTCTCCTCACTCGTGAGTCTCGTCATAGACATCAAGCAATCACTTCGGCACCTGCTTTATTCGCCAGGTTTAGCACTTGCGGGTTTCCATCTCCTCCTCAAAAGGAAAACGCAGCTCAAAGGTCACCGTTTTAACACCGTTGTCGAGATCCAGAGCGAATCACTGGTCCTCAACTCACAGAAAACGATTTCCAGGCCGGATTTCAAAAATGGTAAAAAAGCTGGGAGCGAGGAATTGCTGTGCAAGGTGACTATTTCGAAGGAGATGTGAAAACTTAGGTGAATAAGTTCTTTTTTATTAAACATTGCTTGTCCGGGAACATTATTGATACCACCTCATGCGCTCGCGTGTATACATATGTGTATGCATGTATGCATGTATGTATGTGTGTGTGTGTGTGTGTGTGTGTGTGTAATGAGAGAGAGAGTGTGGGGTGTCTGAGTATTAGTTTTTGTTTTCCTATGATATTACAGCCATGTTTATTTGTTAGACCATTTTCTATTCAGTTCAATATCAGATCTTTTTTGCACAAACATTTCCATATGCTAAACACAAAAACACACACACGCATGTGGGCGGTAGGCGCTCGGTGTGTATGTGTGTATGTAAGAAGGTGTCAAAGGTCATACAGATAATAGGTACACAGTAACTAGTACTCAGACGAAAGCAAATTTCTAAACTCTGGCGTTAAGTACAGGAATGCAGAAGTGAGAGAGAAACTCCTACTTTTTTAAATCTTCCTCTGGCAGAAGGAAAACTCTGACGTAACACCTACGACTTAATTCTCATCTAATGATATAGATTAGTTCTTGTTTGAGGGCAAATATATGGGCGTAGGAGTGGCTGTGTGGTAAGTAGCTTGCTAACGAACCACATGGCTCCGGGTTCAGTCCCACTGCGTGGCACCTTGGGCAAGTGTCTTCTACTATAGCCTCGGGCCGACCAAAGCCTTGTGAGTGGATTTGGTTGACAGAAACTGAAAGAAGCCCGTCGTATATATATGTGTGTGTGTGTGTGTGTGTGTGTGTGTGTGTCAGTGTTTGTCCCCCCAACATCACTTGGTGTGTTTACGTCCCCGTAACTTAGCGGTTCGGCAAAAGAAACTGCTAGAATTAGTACTAGGCTTACAAAGAATAAGTCCTGGGGTCGATTTGCTCGACTGAAGGCGGTGCTCCAGCATGGCCACAGTCAAATGACTGAAACAGGTAAAAGAGAGTAAAGAGTAAATGTTTACGTAGTTAAGAGAGTTGGATTTGGTCTGCGCAAGGCTTCAAAAAGCTTCAGTCACTGACATCGCTTGACTTTTATCATCTCTGTTATATGGTGCATACGATGGTTGGCCATTGTCGAAAAATACAAACACTCAACGAAAGTTTCTACGATGGAATACAGGCATATTCTAGCATGTCTCGTAATATCTTTGAGAACCTGCTGCAAGAGCCACTTCTCGTTGCTAAATCTGTGCGAAATAGTGTAACGTCTTTAGCAGAACTGAAAAGCCCGATTCTGAGTTCAAATCTAGCCTAGGTCAACTCTGCCTTTCATCCTTCCAGGATCGATAAAAAAGTATCAGCCCAGAGCATTGCGCTGGCACAACTGTTACTTTCAGGCAAAATGTCTTTCGGTTTTTGTCTGGGTTCTTGACGTTCTAATTGCAATACCTACGACCATACTGGGCCCAAGTTGTATGAGTCCAGGTCGGCAGCCTTTCCCTTCGATAAACATCAATGGCGTAGGGAGGAGACATTTATCTTGGTGGTTAATTGCCAGTCTTACTTGGAGAAATTGTTTTAAATCTTACTCGGATGTGCATATAGTTTATGTAAATATAAGATCAACCTTGACTGATGAAGGACCTATTTTTAGTCGGAGAAGAGACTGATCGATCTGAGAGATGTACCCAACTCGTGGTATTGCAATTGAAAATATGCAGAGCATCGATATAGCAGAGCTTTGTTGCGAGACCAGACTATCAGGGTATGACAGCATCGCGGATATGAAATCCAGATAATTACAGGAGGAGAAGCGCTTGTCTGGAGTAACTTTTTTTCCATAAAAGAATAAGAAACCACGCCAACTATAGCGGCTAAATTAACTCATAGAACCAGCGGGTATTAGTGAGCAGTTTACGCACGCACGCACGCACGCATGTATGTATGTATATTTCTTGTTTGTGTCATTGACTGCGGCTATCCTGGGGTACTGCCTTTAATGGTTTAGTTGGGCAAATCGACCCCCCCCAGTCCTTACTTATTTTAACGGTCTCGTTTGCCCGAAGACGTATTCAAACCGCCACCGGCAAGGTAAAGAAGCTGGACAAGTGGGTAGCACACGAACTGAACGAGCATCAAATGGCACATCGTCTTGAAGCCTGCTGTTCTTTGCTGTCACGGCATAAAAGCGAACTATTTTTGTATCGTATTGTTACGTGTGATGAAAAATGGATTCTTTTGAACTATAACAAGAGCTCTGTGCGGTGGTTAGACAGAGACGAAGTGCCAAAATACAATCCAACAAAGAATATTCACCAAAAAGGCTAATGGTGTCTGTTTGGTAGTCCAGCGCTAGTGTCATCCACTACAGCTTCATGAAACCCAGTAAGTCAGTTTCAACGGATGTATACATCAACCAGCTGGATGAAATGATGGGTGAACTTGCAATTAAACAACCGAGAGTGGTCAATAGAGACAGGCCAATTTTATTGCAAGACAATGCTCGACTACATGTTGCACAAAGAACGCTACTCAAGTTACAGGAACTAAACTTGGAAGTACTTAGTCACCCACCATATTCACCAGGCCTTGCACCAACTGACTATCACATTTCCCAGGCATTAGACAACTCTTTGCTAGGAAAAAAACTTCAAATTTGAAGAAGATGCAAAAACAGCCTTTCGTGATGTCATCACCACTTGCTCTCCACAATTCGTTGCTACCGGCATAAATAAGCTACCGATAAAATAGCAAACTTGTGTTGATAATTTAGGTGTATGCTTGATTAACTGCATTGCTTTTTGTTGAGATAAAGTAAAATAAACTTTCAGTTCAAAATCAGACATTTCATTCTTAATGACCTGATGTGTGCGTGTGTGTGTGTGTGATATGATATACGTATGCATACACCCAGTTTCCGTCGTCTAAATTCACTCACAAAGTATTATTCTGTACGGGTTTGTAGTAGAAGACACTTGTCAAAGGTGCTGCACAGTGGGACCGAACCCGAAACGTGGTTATGAAGTGAAATTCTTAACCACGTAGCCAGCAGCCATGTCTATGATACTATAAAATGGCACCCACTATGTCTTGTTTTTTTATGACATCCTAACCGTATTTACACTATACTTTATAAAGGGTACGGCTGGACGTGACAAACGGGTACGCTGAAAGTAAAGACATGCGGAAACCCTACCGCAGATGTTCGTTGGGAGAATGTTCTCCATTCTGTTCGTGTGTTCTGTAGGGGAAGGATATGAGTAAGCAATCCGTCGGAACACTGGCCACCACGTCGATCAGACGGCTGGGAAGGTGCGCATACTGTACAAGTCTTGTGCACTATCGTTTCTCTGATTATGATATAACGGCCTCCGATGTTCTAGATAAAGGTTATTGATATTGACAGCCCTATCTAGAAAGCCAAGGGTTTTGATGCGATGTAATTCCAACCATATGCTGCAGTTCCCGTCCTACTCTCTTTTTTCTTTTATTATCATTATCATTATTTTTGTTTTTTTTATTTTCTTCGTCGGTGTCTGTCTTTTGATTCTGGCCAGGCTGAGATTCCTACTTTCCTTTTGTTTATTTTTTTAAAATATTATTTTCGTTTACATCGACCCGAATATTTTCCATGTTATATATTTTATCGGTATAGGTCACCCGTGGAGGCGCAATGGCCCAGTGGTTAGGGCAGCGGACTCGCGGTCATAGGATCGCGGTTTCGATTCCCAGACCGGGCGTTGTGAGTGTTTATTGAACGAAAACACCTAAAGCTCCACGAGGCTCCGGCAGGGAATGATGGTGAACCCTGCTGTACTCTTTCACCACAACTTTCTCTCACTCTTACTTCCTGTTTCTGTTGTGCCTGTAATTCAAAGGGTCAGCCTTGTCACACTGAATATCCCCGAGAACTACGTTAAGGGTACACGTGTCTGTGGAGTGCTCAGCCACTTGCACGTTAATCTCACGAGCAGGCTGTTCCGTTGATCGGATCAACTGGAACCCTCGACGTCGTAAGCGACAGAGTGCCAACAACAATAGGTCACCCTTGACATATATTTACTGCAACTTGTAGCAAAACGGGAGAACCTGCCAGTTCTGTGAGCCGAAGAAGGGTGGCTTTGCTGTGAAAGGAACCGAATATAGAGAATACATTGAGAGTTTTCGTTCCTATAACTCTGCTATTCGCAGTTTTCAAGATTTTGACCAAAATAGTAGCGAAAAGGTTGACGCTTGTCATCAGTAGTTTGACTGGTGTTGTACAAATATGCAACATCCCAAACAGGTCCATTCACGACGTTCTCCGCATCATACCATACATCATAGAAAGGACGGGGGCGAGGAAGCTGGTATGAGTGAGGTTCTAGTGAACTTATATCAATCGAAAACCTTCAGTTGGCCATCAGTACGTGGCTGCTGTCCTCACAGCAGCCGGTTTCGACCTGGTCTAGGTAGGTTGGGTCACCGACATCTACTTGATGATTAGAGTAAATAGCCACAAATCAGAACAATTCAGTATCAGTATCTCCGCAAGATTGTCCCCTCGCATCTCCTTTTTATATACTGACTCTAGACCCTCTATTACGGAAACTAGAGACCCTGCGAGATATCCCGCGCGAATTAGGATGCGGAGGACATCAATCGGTAGAGAAGGACGACGTCACCGTAATAAACACCACCATTGATTTCTCCCAGAAAAAACAGAAAAGGCAACTTTAATGGAGGATTCGTACTTTATTTAAGACACCGAAAAAATGAAAAGGAAAGTTGACCTCAGAAGGATTTGAACTCAGAACATAAAAGAACCGGAAAGATTAGCATAAAGCTAATCTTACCACTCGGCCAGTCGGTCGCCTATTGGTAATTTAATTTATCAACAATGAAAGAATAAAAGTCAGTTTTGAATCCGGCGGGATTTGAACTCTGGATGTAGAGAACATTTTTACTCCGGTAATCAATTTACGCTACTACCTGTGTTTGCTACGTTAAACTATTCAAACCTGTAGAGCCTGCTTAGATCGAGTAAACCAAACCGTTGTGGGTTACGTCTTGGCCATGGGACCAGTAGAGTAGCCAACGAGTTAGCCGCACCGTGGTCGGCCAATGTGCAAGAAACAGAAGCTGAATCTTTTTTACGGGGTGGTCATAACTTATCTTTACAACTTCCACAATTTATTGTATGTACTTAAGCTGAGGTCCATCAGTCAACTTCTTTGCATGTGAAGTGTTATTAAGGTTTGCTGATGTTTCTAACAAAACTGTATTTGTTTATTCTTTTACTTGTTTCACTTATTTGACTGTGACCATGCTGGAACACCACCTTGAAAGGGTTTCTAGTAGATCAAATCGCCCCCAGGACTTATTTTTTTAAAGCCTAGTACTTATTCTATCGGTCTGTTTTGCCGAACTGCTAAATTACGAAGATGATGGGTGGGGGGACATTCACATACACAAGGGCACGTGCACACACACACACACACACACACACACACACACACACACACACACACACACACACACACACACACACACACACACACACACACACACACACATATATATATATATATATATATATATATATATATATACACACACGATGGGCTTCTTTCAGTTTCCGTCAACCAAATCCACTCACAAAGCTTTCGTCGGCCCGGGGCTAGAGTAGAAGTCACTAGCCCAAGGTTCCACGCAGTGGGACTGAACCCAGAAGCACGTGGTTGGGTTCAATGATAAGAAGCAAGCTTCTTACCACACAGCCGCGCCTAGAGCCATACCTGCGCCTATGTTTGCCAATAAACTCTGCTGAATTGTCCTTATTTTCCGTTTTGTTTTTTGTCTGAGTATTTCAAATTGTAGTGGCAATTTATGAACACTCTGTATATCATAGACCACTGTGTAAAAACATATGCAGTATGGCTGAACGGTTAAGAAACTCGCTTCGCAGCTACGAGGTCTTGAGTTTGCGCCATCCGGGTCACATCTTGAGCAATTTTCATTTTGCATTGCTTCAAGTCGACATGTGAGTGAAATTAGATTGAAAGAAACTTTGTAGAGTCGTGCCGCATGGATTGTACCTGTAATTCCGACGGCACATCCTTGTCACGCATTGTGTCACGCTGACTCTACTGGAGGAGGACATTGAAGGTACACGTGTCTGTGGAGTATTCAGCCACTTATATATGGTAATTCGGGAGTAGATAATTCAGTTGATTGAATAACTGAAACCCCATCGTTCAATGATGGAGATCCACCAATACTGTATGAAACCCCCCCCCACACACACACACACTAAATAGAGCAGGCATAGGTAAAAAAAAAAAAATATATATATATATATATAAATAAATGGTAAATGAGTATATGCATATATACGTACAGGTATGTGCATACCGACATCCACCTGTATGTATAGGTGCATATCTGAGTACAGGACATTGCAAACAAAACAGAGACGAGAAAACACACAAGCCACATAGAGAACATTCTACTTCATCAGCTACCTCCGATTTAACACCGGCGTTTCGAAGAGCTAGGCAGGACGCAACGTTAAAACAGCTCTTCCCATGGACCGCAAATTAAATTTGTATACACAAATTAAATCCTGCCATGGAGGAATGTTGTTGCGGACAAAAAACAAGACAGGAAAACAAACAGAAAAGGCTTTACGGTCAGACGAGAAAAATTGTTACGATACGAAGAACTAGAATTTTATTTTTTTCTTTTTGTAGTTTCAGCTCAGACCTGTGGCCGCCGGAGAGAATGCATGATACTGAACTGCTCTGATCTGTGGCTTTTATGCTGTGTGTGTGTGTGTGTGTGTGTGTGTGTGTGTGATATATATGTATGCATACACCCAGTTTCCGTCGTTTAAATTCACTCACAAGGCATTGTTCTGTACGGGGTTATAGCAGAAGACACTTGTCAAAGGCGCTGCGCTGCGCTGCGACGAAATTCGAACCTGCTCCCTCTTGAGTTAGTTGTCGGCTACGCCAAACTACTCGATCGCCACACAAGAGAAAGGAAATAAAATTTTGTAGCGATGTCACGAACTAGATGGATAGATTTGGCGAATTTCTGTCTGGCTGTTTCTGTGAATCGATTTCAGTGCCCGAAGAAACAAGCGAAATTTATTTCACCCCTCCCACAATAGTTTTAGGGCATTAATGAACATCACAAGATCCCCCCTTCCTCCTCCCCCACCCTCTTTAACTAAAACTATAGAGAAACAAATCGAATACTACTTGGATGATAAACTGTAAACGAAAGTCAACACCTATGCTCAAGGGAATTAACTCTTCACAAAAAGTGTAGAGTTACTTCCCTTGAAATCTATTTCAGACGGTAACGATTTCAGATAGCAAAATCTCCGGTAATTGATCTTTTGCAACTATCTCATTGTTATTTGTCTTATAATCAGGAAATTTAACCTACAAATGTCTCGGTCCACTTCAATTACAGTAGGTACCACTGAGTGAGTACAACGCCGTGACAATGAAAACTTTATAAATATGTGGTGGCCGTCGTTTAGCCCCAGGTAAGGTCTGGTTAAGCAGACCTGTCATCAAAATTATCTTATTTATTGTTGAGACATTATTCTAAGCATGATGACTATTTTGTTGTGACTACGCACTATAAGATCCAATCCCACTACCCAGTACAGCATATTGATCAATTTTTGTTTATAGATAACTTTAATGTCTCCGTCGTTAGACTGCGGCCATGCTGGGGCACCGCCTTGAAGAATTTTAGTCGAGCGAATCGACCCACTGTACTTATTGTTTTAAACTTAGTAATTCTTCTATCGGTCTCTTATGCCAAATCGCTAAGTTATGGAGACGTACACTCACCAACACCGGTTATCAAGAAGGGAAGCAAACGCACACACATACATACATACATACATACATACATATGCAGTACCAGGCAGTGGCTCTCATGGCTTCTGGTCTTAATTGATTGGAAGTGTTATCATGTACATTGTTTCGTCTTTGTATAAAAGATGGGCGACAACAAATATTCTACTTAATACCACAGATTTGCTAGTCAGTTGTTTGACCTTAACCAGTTGAGCATGTCCCTTGGTGGCTGACGATATGTGCATCTCTGATCATGAGCAGAAGTAGTGGAGGAGCATCATAGCCATGTATTGAGAGGAATTCTTTGGGGTTTGGATAATTCACCTTTGGAAACATGGATGTTTTGTTCAACATCCTTAAACAACCTTTATTCAGGGACCGCTTGAGTGAGATGGGCTACTCGACTTGAAGAAAATTCTAACTGGGCCCCACCTGCGAGGTCATGCGCTGTTTATCTTGATATGAGATCACCATGTCACGCACATATGGTTGTGAGGCATGTGCCTAGTGTACCCTTATGAGGCGAGTAGTCATGATCGGTTCACTGGGCTTCGTACATTTTACCCCAGTGTCACTTTGATGGAATGCACTGCTCTCTCACTCACTTTTACCTTTTTTTTAAAGCCTGGTACTTATTCTGTCGGTTACAGGGACGTAAAAACATCAATACCGGTTCTCAAGCAGTGAGGAGGGGGGCATCATAGGCCCAAAGACACACATACATATATACGGCGGGCTTCTTTCAGTTTCCGTCTACCAAATCCACTCACAAGGCTTTGGTCGACCCGAGGCTGTGTGTGTTGGCACTCTGTCGCTTACGACGTCGAGGGTTCCAGTTGATCCGATCAACGGAACAGCCTGCTCGTGAAATTAACGTGCAAGTGGCTGAGCACTCCACACACACATGTACCCTTAACGTAGTTCTCGGGGATATTCAGCGTGACACAGAGTGTGACAAGGCTGGCCCTTTCAAATACAGGCACAACAGAAACAGGAAGTAAGTGCGAGAGAAAGATGTGGTAAAAGAGTACAGCAGGGTTCGCCACCATCCCCTGCCGGAGCCTCGTGGAGCTTTAGGTGTTTTCGCTCAATAAACACTCACAACGCCCGGTCTGGGAATCGAAACCGCGATCCTATGACCGCGAGTCCGCTGCCCTAACCACTGGGCCATTGCGCCTCCACGGCCCGAGGCTATAGTGGAAAGTACATGCCCAAGGCGCCATGCAGCGGGACTGAACCTGGAACCATGTGGCTGGGAAGTAAACTTCTTTCCACAGAGCCACGCCAGCGGCGTACTGTTTTTTTCTGAAATGATAGCATGTGATATGATATCAGACTGGTTTCATTTGGCTGAAGTTCTCTGATTAAAATCTCTGTTGTACAGATTACTTCGGTTTCAAGGGGAAACAACTGCATTAAGTAGATGTCTAACAAGGGAGTGAACTCTGCATCGTCTTACACCGACCAGCATGGCTGCAGTCAAATGACTAAAACAAGAGTATGTGTGTGTGCGTATATATTTGTGTGTGTATATATATGTGCGTGTGTGTGTGTATATGTGTATCAATATATATATGTGTGTGTGTGTGTGTGTAATAATAATAAAGGGTAAAATTAATTAATTAATTAATAATTTTACCAAGTAGTTCGGTATGTTAAAAGAACCATTATCGGTAACCTTATACAAAACTTCTATAATTATAAGCATAATTATAATTAGGGTTCAGCAAAATTGCTTCACCACATACCGAAATTTAGAAATAGCAGCTAAATACTATTCCACTGCCATAAGATATCTCCCAGACAACAAAACTCTTATTTTACAAAGGTAAAGAGATAAATTAACGAACCCTAATTATAATTTTGCTTATAATTATAGAATGTTTGTATGTATATACATATAAGCGTATGTATATATGTATATACATACATGTATATATATATATATATGCCGGTGTTTTAATGGCGGCAGCTGATGAAGGATATGTTCTCTATGTGGCCTGCTTGTTTTTTGTACTTTGTTTATCATTCTTTTGCAACGTCATGTACCTAGATATGTATCTCTATGTACATACATATGCATATACTCATATATTGTTTGTATCACACGATCGAACGCACACGTTACCTTTACACAGTAAGTTTGAACTATTTTTCTAACGCGACTCTTTCTATATCTATCTACCCCTCTCATTCTTCCCTCTACTGTTCTTCGCCTCTCCCTGTCACTACTATCTCTATCTCTCGTTGCTCGTCCTTCGCCTCCCACCGTCACTACTACTATCTCTCTCTCTCTCTCTACCTCTCGTTTCTCACTTATATTCTACTTTTTCCCCTTCTTCTCCCTCCCCCTCGCTGGTCACGTGTGTCTGGTTGCTATTTCTTTTCAGTCTTGGTCTCCCAAGCTTCGCCTCTCCAGTTCGTGCTTCACAGCATTCAATATACACACACTTCTCCACGTCTGGCTGTACAGCCATTTTGTTTGTTTATTTCACCATTTCGTTTTCCTGTCTTGTTTTCCGTCTGCCACTATCCTCCACGAAAAAAATTTAATTTGTGTTCGTGGGAAGAGCCATTTTAACGATGCGTCCTGCCCTAACTCTTTGAAACGCCAGTGTTTTAATGGTGGCAGCTAATGAAGGACATGTTCTCTATGTGGCCTGCTTGTTTGTTGCACCTTGTTTATCATTTTGTCCATGTTCTTTTGCAACGTCATATACCCAGATATGTATCTATATGTACATGTAGATGAAGGTATGTACATACATGTACATATATATATGCATATACTCATATATTGTTTATATATATGGAAAATAGATGGTAAATGTTTTTATTTTTCATTCCCTTTCGAAATTATCCCTAATTGTGGTATGGAGTTTTGACTGCTCCTTCTAGCGGGTTAGATGTCCTATTACGGACATCTCTGATGTGTTTAAATGTACACTGTATTTTAAATGAATTATATATATATATGTATTTATATGTGTGTGTGTGTGTGTATGGGAGAATTTACGAAAAAAACAAGACGAAGACAGGTGGTGTAAACAACAAATGGATGTATTAGTTTAACGCTCGGGAATAGAGAAAGTCTTTGACGTTTCGAGCTATGCTCTTCAACTGAAAGGAACACACATATAGGCGCAGGAGTGGCTGTGTGATAAGTAGCTCGCTTACCAACCACATGGTTCTGGGTTCAGTCCCACTGCGTGGCACCTTGGGCAAGTGTCTTCTACTATAGCCTCGGGCTGACCAAAGCCTTGTGAATGGATTTAGTAGACGGAAACTGAAAGAAGCCCGTCGTATATATATATATATATATATATATATGTGTGTGTATATGTTTGTGTCTGTGTTTGTCCCCTACAACATTGCTTGACAACCGATGGTGGTGCGTTTACGTCCCAGTAACTTAGCAGTTCGGCTAAAGAGACCGATAGAATAAGTACGAGGCATCCAAAGAATAAGTCCTGGGGTCGATTTGCTCGACTAAAGGCGGTGCTCCAGCATGGCCACAGTCAAATGACTGAAACAAGTAAGAGTAAAGAGTCTACACACACACACACACACACACATGCATGTATAGAGAGACATGTGTCTGTGTATAGATATGTGTGTGAGAGAGAGAGAGACAGAGACAATAGGAAGCAATAAAAACAACTCCGGTGATTAGTTGAAGGTTTTAATATAGAAAAATACAAGAGCTAAATTTGAAGGGGAAAAAAACAACATCCTCTTCATCATTTCACATAATCCTCACCACCTCTTTCGTCTTCATTTGAACACATAATAACAAAAAACATTTCTTTTCTTCTTCTTCTTGCTATATATATATATATATAAATATATATACATATATATATATATATATATAATATATATAACTCATTTTCTTTTCGTTTTCATTTTTTTTTTAGTTTGTCTCATTAGAACATGATTTTTTTTTTTTAAAGAGAAGATCGGTAAAACATTTGCAAAATTTGTAATTCTTCCTTCATTCCAGCCCCCAGACTCAAGAGTGAGCGTTCGGATTTTTTTTTTAATTTTATTTTATTTTATTTATATATTCACTTTTATTTTATTTAGTGTTTGTGTGTTTGCTTCCTTTTTGGAGAGATAGAGAGACAGATATGTGTGTGTGTGTGTGTGTGTGTGTGTAAATTTATGAAATTTCACACACAAACACATAAACATGTGTGTGTGTGTGTATGGCTTTGTATATATAATACGTGGTTTTTGTTTTATTTATATATATAAATATATATATACATATATATATATATATATATGGGTAATCATATAATGATTTACTATTACAATGATTTAATATTATATGATATAAAATTCAACATGTGTGTTTATATATATGTATATATATATATATATATATATATATATAATGTAAATAAAAAGTGAGAGTTACATTAGTTTCACTGTGCATTGACCCTGACCTCTGGCTTCAAAATTGAGGGATCAAGGTTTCTTTGTTTCATAGTGTGTTCACAAAGAGGTTTGATCAATTTCATGGGCTATTTAGGTATCTTTAGGGGATTAGGAAAGGGACACTATAGGGGCAAGTATAATAAAAAAAAAATAGAAAAACAAAGCCATTGCCTTTAATTCTACAAAATAAATTCAGGGTGAAACTTCCACAAGTAGCTGTCACTTTTTATGATCCATCGTATGAAAAGGGGATCAATTTAGTTCTTTTTTTTTTTGTTTCTTTTTTTTTTTTAACAAAAACCTTGTTTTAATGTTCCGACCGTTAATGGAATATGGTGTAAATTTTTGACCAAAATGACATAAAATCACAATTAAGGAGAAATATTCTAAAACTAACATTGATTACAAGCAAAACTCCACTAAAGAGTTTTTTTTTTTTTAAGGATTAATAATAATAATAATATAATATATATTTTTCTTTGCAAAAAAAAAAAAAAATTTATAGAATTATAAATGCAACTGAAATCAACATTTCTGATCGTCATAAAATGTAGAGCTAGCAGCTTCATATTTTAGTTTCGCATTCAACGATCTGTAAAACATAAGAAAATATTAGCTGTTCGGTCAACAAGTGTGTACCTGACCAACATGGGTATTGGAGGAGGGTGTTCAAACATTGATTGTTAAGTGCATTTATAAGAAATGTTCTAACTACGATGATGTTCTTGAGACAATTCTGCTTAAATACTTAACAATATATGTTCATGTCATCATATAGTGCATGTATATGAATGTGTGTGTATGTATGTATATATAGATATATATATATACAAACACATATATAGTGTGCATGTGAGTAACTATATATGCACATGATTGTATATACAAACATGTGTATACATTCATAATATGCATGTGTATGTATGTATCTATGTATGTATGTGTATGTATGTATATGTATGTGTATGTATGTATATGTATGTATATATGTATGTATATGTATGTGTATGTATGTATATATATGTATGTAATGTGTGATAATACAACCAGTATATATTCTTGGCTAGACCATTCCACATCTACTCTTGCATCATGATAGAACCTTTTAACCAAGAACAGAGAAGATATACTCAGAAGGGATGACAGATATCGGGGATGTGGGAAGTAAATTAGAAAAGGCAAAAAAAAAAAAAATCCTAACCTAAAATTTGACCTCTGACCCAATAGTTAATGAAGTCCTCCACAACCACCACCACCATGAACAGCTTAGAAAGTGAAGTGGGTGGGGCAGTGGCTATTAAGTATCTACGCTTGAATTAGTTCCAGGTTCGTTAGTGCTGTTGTTAATTAAGCCTAAGTCAACCTTCATTTCACAACAGACCTTATCAACAATGACATCCCAGTCGTGACCACCTCATTTGTTTTAATGATATCTAGCACAGTTTTATGTCCCCATTTTTTCTTAACAAAAAAAATATAGCATAAAAAAAACAAAGATTCTATGTGTGTGTGTGTGTGTGTGTGTGCGCGCGCTTTGAGGGAAATTTAGCTGCTATTTCTAACAATTTTTAGTGACCATGTAACTGCTCCTTTGATGAAAAGAATTCATCTTCCTTCAAGAAAAAAGATTTTGGTGTATTGTAGAAACCCCACCCAACCACCCTGATCTTCTGGTAGCTATGATATTGTGCAACACATAGTGCTAAAATGAAACAACCATGCACATACAATAAAATAGCCCACAAGTACACAACATAAAACACCCTATAGAAGGATTTGAACTTCAAGAACAACCAATTAGCTGTTAATCCAGCACTTTCTCCACACAACCAACCACACTCGTCGAGGAGGAGATAGTTTTAAAAAAAATGAAAATAGCAGAACTGAGAAATTAGTGATGAACTATGGAGCAGGGTGAAGAATATATGATTGTATCTGAATCCAAGAATTACTTTGGAGCTCAAAGAAAACAAAGGGTTTGTAAATATTTGAAGCCTAGCATTCACAGAACTAGGGAAGGAGTGCCCAGGAAAAAACGGAAAATGAAAAGAAATCCAAGTAACTTGATAAGATTTTTCTCAGAGACTCCAAGAATCATTGTTGGTGAATAGTAAATTTAAAGATTTCCACAAAGTGAAAGTAAGCTAGTGTTCCTTAAAGAGGGTGAAACCTTTCAAGTGTAATAATAATAGTAATAATAATCCTTTGTACTATAGGCACAAGGCCTGAAATTTGTGAGGAGAGGATAAGTCGATTACAATGACCCCAATGCTCAAATGGTGCTTATTTTATCAACCCTGAAAGGTTTAAAGGCAAAGTCGACCCCCGACAGGATTTGAACTCAGAACATGAAGACAGACAAAATGCCACTAAACATTTTGCCTGGTGTGCTAACGATTCAGCCAGCATGAATGGTTTCTGCTTTTGGCATAAGGTCAACAATTTCTGAAGAGAAGATATTCATTGATTACCTCCACTCTAGTAGATGACTGGTACTAAATTTTTATCGACCCCCAACCCCGAAAGGAAGAAATGGCAAATTTGACCACAGTGAAATTTGAACTCGGAATCTTTAAAGTCAGAAGAAATGTTGTTAAGCATTTTATCCAATGTGCTATCTCGTCATCTTAATAATGATAATAATGGTTTCCAGTTTTGGCACAAGGCCAGAATCTTCACAGGGGAAGGGTGTTAGTCAATTATATCAGTCCCAATACTTAATTGGGACTTTATTTCATTGACCCCGAAAGGATGAAAGGTAAAGTCAACCCTTGGCGGCATTTGAACTCAGGACATAGAGAACTGGAAGAAATGCTGCTAAGCATAGTCCCAGGTGCCAAAGATCCTACCAATTCACTGCCTTAATAATACTAATACTAATTCTTTAATAATTTTCTAACATAGATGCAAGGCCAAAAATGAGGGGTGGAAGAAGAATCCTTTATAATAATCTCAGTACTGGATTGGTATTTCAATTTGTCACACACACATCACCAACCCTGAGCGATGAAAGACAAAGTTGACCTTGGCAAGACTTGAACTCAAGAAAATAAAGAGCCAAAAACAAATACCACAAGGTGGTCTTGTTTGATGCACCACCAATCCTGCACAATTTTAATTTACTGCCTCCAATAATGATAATAATAATCCTTTCTATTATAAGCAAAAGGCCTGAAATTGTTAGGGGAGGGGGCTAGTCAATTATATCGACCCAGTACTCAACTGGTACTTATTTCATCAACCCAGAGAGGATAAAAGGCAGAGTCGACCCCAGTAGAATTTGAACTCAGAACATAGAAACAGATGTTCTCGGCATTCCGCAATAATAATTTCTAGCATAATCACAAGGCCACAAATTTTGGGCAGGGGTGTATATACTTGGTTATACTGACCCCCCCCCCCCCAGTATATAAATGGTACATTATATTGTCGATTCCCCAACCACCACCACCATCAAAAAAGAATGAAAACAGTCTGTTTTAGGTTGAATTTGAACTCTGGTCCAAGAAAGGCCACACATTTGCAAAGGAAAGATTAGGGGTGGGTCTAAAGATTCAGTTGGTTTGTTCCAGTAGATGCCTAGTAGGGATGTGTGTGTGAGGTAGGATATTAGCCCTTAAGGATTAGGGTTAGCGGGGGAAAGCAACAGCTCTGTATACCAGGCAGCATTTAGAGTACAGAAAGACAGACGCACAGACCAACAGACAAAGGTAATAATTAAAAATAGCCTTAATTACAAGATATCAAACATGAGAAATAGCCAATGATGTTATAACGACCGAATCAGAGATATAACAAAATGGAATAAAACAAAAACAAACAAGAACAACAGTAAAAAGAAAAAAACAAAAACAATCTATTCCCAGTATTTAAAACAAAAATACTGCAAAACAAAGCAACAAAACACTCCAGCAACATTTAAACAAAATAATAATAATAATAATAATAAATCCTCTGAAACCACAATGTGTCGGATAGGACGGGAAATAACAAAAATGGGGAAAATTAACTGTTTTCTTTTTTAATGAACCTATAACAACAACAACAGCAGAAGGAAAAAAAAAACTTTTTATCAATAGAAAAGTTATCCCACTACCTTCTCTCTGTCCTCTCCAATACCCATGTAATATAACTACATATATATAGATAGATAGATAGATACACATATATATATATATGTATATGTATATATTTCACCTTGGCATTGTGAGACTATTTAGTGTAGAACTCAATGTTGTTGGCACTCCGTCGCTTACGACGTCAAGGGTTCCAGTTGATCCGATCAACGGAACAGCCTGCTTGTGAAATTAACATGCAAGTGGCTGAGCACTCCACAGACACATGTACCCTTAACGTAGTTCTTGGGGATATTCAGCGTGACACAGTGTGACAAGGCTGACCCTTTGAATTACAGGCACAACAGAAACAGGAAGTAAGAGTGAGAGAAAGTTGTGGTGAAAGAGTACAGCAAGGTTCGTCACCATCCCCTGCCGGAGCCTCATGGAGCTTTAGGTGTTTTCGCTTAATAAACACTCACAACGCCCGGTCTAGGAATTGAAACCGCGATCCTATGACCGCGAGTCCACTGCCCTAACCACTGGGCCATTGCGCCTCCGCTAGAACTCAATATACATATGCTTTAGAACGAAGCGTTAGACGAGTACAGAACAACACAGGCACTCAACTATGAGCCAACTGCATTCATAGCAGAAACAACTGTAAGCTAATGAAGTTCATAAGATAATTGTTGATTCCACTGTCATCTCTCTTTCTTATATATATATATATGAGAGAGAAAAAAGATGTAAAACAGTGATTAAAATATCCATGTAGATATCAATAAAGCATTCAGCTTTAAATGAACTTGATTAAAAGTATCCAACAATCAGACGCCAGTAAATGTAAGTCGAATACACGTGCAAGGTAATTCCTCGTGTATGACATGTGGATCTAAATATCATTTCGAAGAATTTTGAGAAATTCAGAAAAAATACGTATATATGGCCGTGTAAGGTGAGTTCTACAATTAAAGAAGCAATTCTTTTCTCTACGTATTTTTGTTACACACATATGAGAGAAAGATAGATGTATTCATGCTTCAAGTCCCACACTCAACTCCCAAATCTCCTCCTGGACTGTTTTGTAGTTGAGAGTTTAAGTATGATCAGTTAACACTGGTTGATTAATTCTGCGACCTTCCTGTGATCCTCCCTCCTCTGCACATGCCACATCTAATCTCCTGGTGAAGATGCTCAAGGCAGAGAGCAAAAGACCTTTTGGTCTTTAGCCAGGATCTAGAACACAGAAACAAGACCCATTGTCTGTATGTATATATATGTACTCGCATGTGAGTGTGTGGTGTATATATATATAGATAGATAGGAAGAGGATGGAGTGGACTAGGCAAAACAAAGAGCACATGAGACAAAGTGTTTCTTCTAACCCTAGTGATGTTGGAATTCAACATCACTACGGTTATCTTCTGCCTTTCATCACCTCACAGTCAATACTACAAGCACTAGTTGAGTACTGGAGCCAAAGCAATCACCCCAAAACTGCTAGCTCTATGCCAAATCTTTGGAGAATTCTTAATTAAGGGGATTATCTTTCCTACTCAAGTGGAACAGATATGAAATGTACTGTCTTGGTTTCAGTTAATTTTGGGAATAAATAATTTAGTTTAGTAAAGGACTTTGCTATTATTAATAAGCTGAAATTTTAATGAAAGTTGTAAGATTTGACAATTAACAAACCCCTTAACTCCTTGGGTGTCGTTCAGGTGTTGCAGCCATATAACATATCTAGGGCAAGAATGCCTGGCAGAGCCTACCCTCTCCAGGCTAAACTTATATCTACAGCTGAGTGGACTGGAGCAACGTGAAATGAAGTGTTTTGCTCAAGAACACAATGTGTCACTTAGTCCAGGGATCGAAACTACAATCTTATGATTGTGAATCCAGCACCCTAACCACTATGCCACTCACCTCCACTAGGAAAATTTAGATCACTTTAAAGCAGGAAGTTTGTATCACAAAACCAGGGCTGGCCCCAAGCAGGTTAATATTAAAAGGGTTTTATTATCACTTGATAATCATAACTCATCTTCTAGAAACAGAGATAGTTTCAATGAATCATGAACTTATATTGCATGATACACGACATACTTGTATTTGTCCCTACATCTTCATCATCATCATCATCATTTAGCATCTATTGTCCATGCTGGAATGGGTTAGATGGTTTGGCCAGAGCTGGGGAGCTGCACAAGACTCCAGTCTGATTCGGCATGGTTTCTATGACCGGATGCCCTTCCTAACACCAATCGCTATATATATATATATATATATATATATATATATATATATACATATACTTTATCTAAAAGCAGCAGAAATATAACAAAAGACTGTTACTCGGAGTTTCATGTTCCCGTTCATCGGACAGTTATATTTCTGCTGCTTTTAAATAAAGCATATTACTCTACCTCTGGTATTTGAGTACTCTTTTTTCCACCTTGTTGCACATTTCATGTGCTTACTCTGAGATATATATATATATATATATATATATATATATATATATATATATATACACACACATATGCACATACACACATGCATAGAGACTCTGATTTCTCTTGGATTCCCTACCAAATTTGAAACTCCACTTAAATACATTACAATCATACTTCAAACAACAGCAATAAGTTTGGTGGTGGTGGTGGTGGCGGTGGTGGTTGATTGTTCAAACATAGTCTGGGATGGATATCAATGCTTATATAAAATAGGAATGAGAAGCTACAAAAGAAACGGTAGCAAATTAGAACTAGAACCAAACAAAATCCCAAAAAATCATTGGAGAATGCAGAACTTTTTTAAGTTGATTCAACAGTATAAAGAATAATAGTTGTGGGTGTTTTCTTGTGTTGAATATAATTAAAAATAAAGATAAACTTTCTCAAAATTATGTCTCGGAGCCCAATGAAATATATATAAGCATATGATATATATGTATATGTGTGTATACATGTATGTATATATACATATGTCTTTATATATATATATATAAAGACATGTATGCATATATGTTTGTGTGTGTGAGTGGTATATATATACGGAAGTATATATACATATTGAAAGTGTGAACATACATATATATATATATAATACACACACATGTATTTGTGAAAATGACTAACTAACACTTATAAAATTATGCTTTGGCTTAAATGTCTTGAAAAACATAGCTGATAAATGTGAGGGTGGTGAGTGGAGGTGATGGAAGCATATGCTTTTTATACAATCAAACATAGACACAATTATACATATATATATATATATATATATATATATATAATTTTTGAATAGATCAGTTCAGTGCTTTGAAATTTCCAAAGGAAAAACAAGAGGTTCGGTAACAGAGTAGCCTCCCTTTGTATACTGCCGGACAGCAGTAATTCCTTATATTATATATATATATACATATATATATATATATATATATGGATAGATATTTTTCCGTTTAGTGTTTGTTTATTTTCAGTCTTTTATTTTTTCTCAGTTATTTTTATATTTTTATTAAAAAAGAAAATCACAAAATTTTCTTCACTCGCCGTTTCTACAAAACAACCTCCCCGCCCGCCCACCCAGTTGTTTTTTGTATACATTATTGGATATTTGTTTTTGTCATTTACTTTTTATATTCCTTGAGTAAAAAAAAAAAAAAAATCTTCCCTCCCCCACCCTGTCAATCACAACAACAACAACACTAATAACCATTTCTTAAATAGGCACAATGCCATACATGGATTTTAAGAGAATAAAGAGTATTATAGTTTATTTATAATAACTGCAGTGCTTGTCTGATCCTTTATTTTATCGATTCCAGCACTCTACTAATTCTTTCAGTACAGTGCCATGACAATAATAACTGTTTCTACAATAAGGAGGAGGCCCTAGTTAATTACATCAAACCTGATAGATTTGAACTCAGAATCTTTAAAGTCAGAAGAAATGAGGCTAACCATTTTATCTGATGTGCTAAGTTCTACTATCTTGTCATCTTAATAATGGTTTCCAGTTTTGGCACAAGGCCAGAATTTTCATGGGGGAAGGGTGTTAGTTAATTATATCAGTCCCAATATACTTGATTGGGACTTTATTTTATCAACCCCCAAAATGAGGACAGGCAAAGTTGGTCTCAGAACATAAAGAGCCAGAAAAAATGTCATTAAGCATTTTGTTCAACTCTCTAAGGATTCTGCCAGCTCACCACCATGATAATAATAATAATCCTTTCTATAATGACACAAGGCCTGAAATTTGGGGGGTGGAGAGGAGTTGATCACATGGACCCCAGTATTTCACTGGTACTTAATTTATCAACCCTGAAAGGATGGAACTCAGAATGCAAAGACGGACAAAATGCTGCTAAGCCTTTCACCCAGCATGCTAACGATTCTGTTAGTTCGCCACCATAACAAGCTTTTCCACTATAGGCACAAGGCCTGAAATTTTAGGGGGAAAGGGATAGTTGATTACATCAATCCCCAGTGCCTGACTAGTGCTCTTTTCATCAACCCCAAAAGGATGAAAGCAAAGTCGACCTCGGGGGAATTTGAACTCAGAATGTGAGGATGGCTGAAATACCGCTAAGCATTTTGCCCGACATGCTAATGATTCTGTCAGCTCACCACCTTCATCATAACAACAATAATAATAATGGTTTTAAATTTTGCTACAAGGGCAGCAATTTTGGCGGAGGGTGTGAG
>NC_142948.1:26410805-26439898 GCF_046866305.1 Octopus bimaculoides | reverse complement strand
TATTATATATATATATATATTATATATATATTATATTTATATATATATTATATATATATATATATATATATATATATATATATATTATATATATTATATATATATATATATATATATTATATATATATATATTATATATATGGTTAATAAATTGCACAGGACGACACAGCTACTAATAAAAAACATCACACACACAAGACTTGGACATGCACCTCCTTCCTCAGTTGTCCAAAAATCGTAACAATTTCGCGCCTTGCCTTCAACAGACGACATTTGAAAGGCTGCATCGAATAGTTGTGTTGTGTTTTCATCTATGTTGTTACATTTTATTAAGTGTGTGTTTGTGTGTGTATTAAAAAAATGAGTAAATGAACGTATGTGTGTGTCATAAAGACATTTTATATATATATATATATATATATATATATATATATATAATGTTTACGTGTTGCTATTGTTCAGCCCCAGGTGAGACTGGTGATTCAGTAGGCCTATCTAACATCAAACGCATTCTGCTTGAGATTATCCCATGTCTGTAAGGGTTATACGTGTACAACTACACCATCCTGTGTTTACTCAGCTAGCTTAGTCGAAACAGAATGATGTGGTTTATTTAAAGGAGCAGGATTCACTTCTGTTTCTAACAGACTAGGTAAAACTTCCCCCTGTATGTTTACGCGTTTTAAATGTTGATCTTTCACCAGATGTAGGCTGAGACTTCGAAGTTACTATTACCCACTCCTCTGGTGAAACTATAATATAATATATATATTCCCTGTTTGCGTGTGAATCGTGCTGTCTGTCATATGGTGTCGCTTAGCCCTACGTTAGATCCGATCAAGTAAGACCTATGATCAGAAGTATCTCAACCGTGACCATCCAGCCTTTTCTGGATATGCTGGTCTACAGTAACCAATATATGGTCTCCTTATTAAAACTGTTGGGTGTGGTTTCGAGTGAGATTTTACCTGCTCTGTCTAAGAGGTCGAGCTAACCAAGCACTGGTTCATACATACATTTACGTTGCTGTTTAACCCTAGGCCATCTTGACCACGTATCATGTAGATTCACCTGTGTTCAACGATGTCCCATCCATGATCATTGTTTTTATTTTCAACGTATCTATAGAGGGGCGGTGTACATTATCCAATGTGTTTATCTATTCAAAGAAGTATATGATTTGAGAGAGATTTGGTTTATATTTCTAGCGGGCTGAATGACCATATTTGTAGGTTTCCCCTCATCGGTTAATGCGTGACTAAGCTACTGGTTTACAAATGGGAGATGTATACAAGAGAGGTGTGTGTATATATGTGTGAATGTGTGTGTTTACAAGTGTCTTGCATAGAGGTATAAGTGTATAAATGTGTGTAGGTTATATATACGTCTAATTTATTGCGAATATGCGTAATTTTTATTTGCTAGAGGGGTATGTATATAAGTAATATAGGTGTTGTGTTGTGACGCAGACGTGTGTATATATTTGTCTTGTAATAAATAGGTGTGTTTAGAAGCAGAGTTAGTGGTGTATAGTGCTGTGTGAAACGCATGAGTGAATGAGAAATGATATACATAAGGTGTTTATAGATGGGCTGTAGTGAGAGGTGTAAATATGCCTGAATGGGAGACATAATATTAATGTCATATACACGCGCGCGCATATGTGTATATGTGTGTGTGTATGTGTTTACAACTGGGGCGTAGAGTGATGTGTGTGTATGAGGTAATCCTTTTTATGTTTATGAGTGTAATGTGATTGTATACAAACAAGTAGGATGTATAAAGAGGGGGGGTGTATATTAGATTGAGAAGGGGAATAACCCTATATACGTTTAAATAGGTGATTATAGAGTAATATACAGTATATATATATAATTTTGCAGAGTAGTGTGTTTATAAATGTGTACACAAACTTGGTATATATATATATATATATATATATATATATATATATATATATATATATATATAATTTTGCAGAGTAGTGTGTTTATAAATGTGTACACAGACTTTTGGTGTGTATAAGTGTATAAAAGAATGTTATACACGTTTCTACGTATGTGTATATATATATACATTCAAATACTCCTATATTGTGTAATTTGGGTTACGAAACTATATATGTACGTAGACGAATGAGTGGTTACCCGAATTATCGGCATAGAATAGGGTGTATAATGATGAATGTGTGTGTGTGTATATGTATGAATGATTTGGTAATCATCTTGTATACATTTTCTGCTCTGATGATGCCGACCCATCATCAAAGTTTCGCAGCCATCACAGTTACTACCGTATTTCGACGAGGGTATGTTTGAGTGTACTTGGCTGCTGTTTCTAGCTTAGAAACTCGCTCTTTGTGTATTTTTATTAATAAAAAGTCTACAAATGAAATATGTGTTCTATAAATGTTTGTGCGTTTGTAATATACGCAAGGGCCTTTATAAGAATTTTATCACAAGGTACAAAGTTCCTTTCCCTTGCTGTGAAATACAGTTTTTCAAGTTAACCGTAAGCAAACATTTTCTGGGAGCTGGGACCCCCAAATATTATATACTTACTCCCCTGCATTCTCGTTGCCCCTCTCACGGGGCTCTGTGTATACGAAGGTGTGTGTTTAAAGTATGAGGTGTAAAAGAACTGTGTATCAACTCAGGAGATAGTTTTTGCTGTCCTATATTCGTCTAGGATTGTGTAGCTGCTGTACGATGGATAAATGTCTATATTTACGAGAAGGTGTGTATTTATTATAACAAGCAGACTGTGTTACGGATACCTAGTAGCTAGTGCCTACCCTACTATATATGTTTTAGCTTGTACAATC
This sequence comes from Octopus bimaculoides, assembly GCF_046866305.1. Classification (NCBI taxonomy): domain Eukaryota; kingdom Metazoa; phylum Mollusca; class Cephalopoda; order Octopoda; family Octopodidae; genus Octopus; species Octopus bimaculoides. Next base: position 26,437,074 of record NC_142948.1, on the reverse strand, counting down.
GTCGAGGTGCATAAATATGCAATTACTTGTGAGATTTCGACATAGGTTGAGTGGGCCGATGGTGAATGCGTGTGTTGATGGATATATATATATATATATATATATATATATATATATATATATATATACACACACACACACTCACTCTTTATTACATATGGACTGCGACCATGCTTGGTACCACCTTAAAAGGGTTTTGTCGAACAAATCGTCCCCAGTAGTTATTCATTTTTGTTTGGCAAACCAGCACCGATTGGTAAGCGGTGTGGGGTCAAACACAAAGACACATGTATGCACACAGCCCCACCACATAATTATATATATATATATATATATATATATATATATACACACACATAGATATGTATGTGTGTAGTGTATATACATACGCAACGAGTTTCCCCATAGTCTCCATCTATCAAACCCAATCATAAAATCCTGGGACTATACTTACAGTAGAAGACACTTGCCCAAGGTGCCTTGCAGTGGAACTGAACACACGACTGTGTGGTAACGAAGCGAACGCCTTAACCATATACCATAGGCATTTAAAAAAGTCGGGTACATTTTCTAATGTGTATTTATTGCAGTTTAACCCTTAATCAACTCTGGATCGTGCAAAACCTATATAAATGTGTGCTTGCACGCGCGCATATGTTTACGTTTTTAGATGTGTTGAACATATAACGCGTGTTTACATTCGGGAATATCTATTTATATAGATCTGTCTGTCTGTTCGTCCATCTGTCTATTTGTCTGTCTCTGTTTACCTGCCCGTCCCTGGCAAGAGATCATTAATTATTTATAATTATTTATTATTGGATTGGCTGGATCGTTAGTGCGTCGAACAAACTGTCTTGCATTCGTTCCGGTTGTTTACGTTCTGAGTTCAGATTCCTCCGATGCCATCTCCTGTCTTTTTGTTCCGTCCGGGATTGATGGCATTAAGTAACCCGCCCCATCTTCCGCCAAATTTCAGAGCCTCGTGTTTGTTTATATATATAAATAATATTTAGCTTCGTCTCTTTACATTCTCTGTTTAAATCTTTTCGAGATCAACTTCACTTTTTCATCCCGTCGGGGGTAAGTCGATAAAATAAAGCACCTGTCAATAACCGGGACCTATGATATCGACTACCAGCCCACCCTCCACACCCTCCCAGCAAATTTCGGACCTTGTACCCGACATTTTAGAAGCAATATTTTAGTTATGTCTGTCTCTTTACATCTGATCTGCCAGATCAAATTTTCTGGAGATTTCGACTTAGTCAACATTCATATCTCCTCGGAATCGATAAAATATGTACCAGTAACCTGCTGTGGTCGATATAATCGACTGCAATCCCATTCATTTTTAGGCTTACTGTAAATAAAATCACCGTTTACATCGTTATAGAGTAATTAATTATTAATGAAAGCAATACAGTTGTTGGAAAGTGTCTACAAATGTCTTGCGGTTAATAAAATAATAATAATAATAATAATAATAATAATAATTATTATTATTATTATTATTATTATTAAGGCGGCGAGCTGACAGAAACATTAGCACGCTGGGCGAAATGCTTAGGGGTATTTTTCGTCTGCCGTTACGTTCTGTGTTCAAATTCCGCCGAGGTCGACTTTGCCTTTCATCCTTTCGGGGTCGATAAAGTAAGTACCAATTACGCACTGGGGTCGATGTAATCGACTTAATCCCGTTGTCTGTCCTTGTTTGTCCCCTCTATGTTTAGCCCCTTGTGGGCAATAAAGAAATAAGAATCGTTAGCACGCCAGGGGTAACTGCTTAAGGGTATTTCGTCTGCCGCTACATTCTGAGTTCAAATTCGGCCGAGGTCGACTTTGGATTTCATCCTTTCGTGGGCGGGGGGGGGGGGGGTGTCGATAAATTAAGTAACAGTGGAGTACTGGGATCGATGTGATCGACTGTCCTCCTTCTCCCCAGAAAATCCAAGCCTTGTGCCTATAGTAGAAAGGATTCTTCTTCTTAATAATAAATCTCTGAGCAAGGTATACACAGTAACTGCACGGCATCGTGAAATATATTTGCCACTTAAATGTGGTTAACCCTTAAGGGTAGATGTAGCTTGTAGCCCTGGGCTACAGTAGCATCTACCCTTAAGGGTTAGCCACATTTAAGTGGCAAATATACTTCATCAGTCTTCTTCTTATTATTAGGGTGGTGAGCTGGCAGAATTGTGAGTATGCTGAGCAAAAGGCTCAGCAGCATTTTGTCCCTCATCATGTTCTGAGTTCAGTTACCACTGAGGTCAACTTTGCCTGTCATCCTCTTGAGGTCGATAAAATAAGTACCAGCTGAGTACTCGCGGTTGATGTAATCGATTTATCTCCCCTCTTCCGAAATTGCAGGCCTTGTACCAAAATCTGAAATCATAATCATTCTGATGGTTATTATTATTATTATTATTATGATTTACATAATACTTCTCTGATGTCGATGAAAAAAATTGGTTTAACCAGCAGATCGATATATTATTGACTAAATCACTTTCACCATATGCGCGTGTAAGTTTGTATGCACATGCAGGTAGATGCACGCATGTGCACTCGCTATTCTGCTCTTTCGATCACATCTCTCTCTCAGACATTTTTCTGTCGTCTGGGATTATTTTATCGGTGTTTGTTTGTTGAACTGCTGCATAACTCAACATTAAGGGGCATGACATAACAGTAGCCTACTTACAGACATAGGCATGTACATAAATATGTGTATGTATGTGTCTGTGTGTGTGTGTGTGTGCGTATGTATGTCTGTATATGTGTGTGTGTAATGTTTGTTTTTATGCTATAATAAAAACAATTTTACATTAAATTGAAGGATTACTCAATACATTTGGTAGAGTACAGATTTATTATTCTTTAACAAGGATAGTTTTGACAGTGACTATGAGGTTTCGGCCACCTTTTCCCCACCACCAAAATTGCTTTTGTGATTTCCACTAACCAATTTCTGCTTGCAAGATGTGTGTGTGTGTATAAAGTAAAAACACAGATCTGTTAAAGGTTCACTACACCTGTTTCAGATATATTTTTTTATTGATGAAAAGTTCATTTACATCATGAAAGATAGAAACATTTTCTTCAAGTGAATTAAATTTTTAAAAATTGTTTCGGAGAAAACATACAAAGATGTGGAATGTGGGTCAACCCTCCAGTTTTGGCATCAATGATGAGAGTATATATTACACATATATATATCATCATTATCATCCTTTAACGTCAGTTTTTCATGCTGGCATGGGTTGGATGGTTTGAACCAAGCTAGAGAGCTGCATCAGGTTCCAGTTTGATATGGCTTGGTTTATACAGCTGGATGCCCTTCCTAATACCAACATCTTTACAGTGTGGGCTGGATGCTTTTAACGTGACACCAGTACGAGCGTTTATATGTATATATATATATATATATATAGCCCCCAGTCAAAGTGGTGCCCCAGTATGGCCACAGTCTAATGATGGAAGATAAATAACGATACACACACACGCACACACAGAGGAGTGGCTCTGTGGCAAGAAGCTTGCTTCCCAACTACATGGTTCTGGGTTCAGTCTCACTGCTTGGCACTTTGGACAAGTGTCTTCTACTGTAGCCTTGGGCCAGCCAAAGCCTTGTGAGTGGATTTAGTAGATGGAAACTGAAAGAAGCCCATCATATATCTATATATAGGTAAATTGAAAATTAGAGGTAATACTTGACAATTGTAAGCACCTGTGTATTCCAGCTAGTGGTTGTGGTGAAGGAATAAATTGTAAATCCAAAAGAAAAAAATAACAACAAAACTACAAAGGATTCCGCGGTACACGTGTTTCAAGCTCTACGTGTGTATAATATAATATAACATAATATAATATAACATAATATAATATGTGTATAATCTACAATGTAAAGCTATCTTCAGCCGCAAAAATTATCTCTCTCTCAGGAAATTATACCATCTCGACATTGAAGTAAGAAGAAATGTGTGATGTAAGAGGTGAAGATCCTTTCGGTATTTTGTATAGTACTATCTCTGGTATAATTCTCCACCCGGACATAATCTCTCCGGTCCTTCGAAAACCTTCCATACCTTGCGACGATTTGCTTGACAACCAATGTTGGTGTGTTTATGTCCCCGTAACTTAGCAGTTCGGCAAGAGACCTGATAGAATAAGTATAAGGCTTACAAAGAATAAAAGACTATATAAATGTGTAATAATGGAGTTGCAGGTGTAAATGTGTAAATGAATGTGTTGCCTCATGCTGGACAAAATGGTCAGCTGCGTTTCTTCTGACGAGGTTAAAATTCCACCAAGGTTGACTTTGCCTTTCAGCATTTCAGGGTTGATAAAGCAGATACAAGTGAAATACTGGGTCAATATAAATGACTAATACCACCTCCGCACAAAATTGCAGGCCTTAGAATTATCATTAGCCCATTAGCATTTAAATTGGCCATAGGCGCAGGAGTGGCTGTGTGGTAAGTAGCTTGCTTACCAACCACATGGTTCCGGGTTCAGCCCTACTAGGTGGCACCTTGGGCAAGTGTCTTCTACTATAGGCTCGGGCCAACCAAAGCCTTGTGAGTGGATTTGGTAGACGGAAACTGAAAGAAGCCCGTCGTATATATATATATATATGTATGTATGTGTGTGTGTGTTTGTGAGTCTGTGTTTGTCCCCCCAATATCGCTTGATAACCAATGCTTGTGTGTTTATGTCCCCTGTAACTTAGCAGTTCGGCAAAAAAGAGACTGATAGAATAAGTACTAGGCTTACAAAGAATAAGTCCTGGGGTCGATTAGTTTTTTTTTTTTTCTGTTTGGTTAAAACAATAGGGGCAGGGATTATTTGAGAAGAATTGGCTGCTCTTTCTAGCACATTGAATGACATTGTCAAGGTTCCCTTGTTCGTTGACTTGCTAGAATTTTCTTCCCCTTAACTCTTCAAATGTTTGTCTCACCTTTGCGCTTGGGATAGGTCTGGTTGGCTGGCTGGCTCTGTCGAATATTTTCGTTATGAAGCAGGTCTTTCTTTCTCTACCTGGGTATATCTATTATTAGCAGCTCAGCTATTGCTGTACCCCTCCTCCCTCCTCCAAATCATTCTAATACCACCCTTCCTCATCCAGGGGTCCCTATCAGATTCTTTTCTCATATCAAATACACTCCCTAGTATTAACCATCTCCATTTTACATTACCGGCAGCCCCAACACAAGGCTTACACATTCCTGCATTCCCTACTCACCTATCTCATTGCTGGCATGTAGAACTTTATTCTGCATATTCTTTTCATAAGGGAGCCCCTAGATGGCTGATTGATCTCCTAGAAATAGCAACGAATTTTCTGTCATCATATTTAAAAAGAAACACACACTCAGACATGTATGAGTACAAGCATGTATACACATATGTGTGCCTGTATATATGTATATATATATATTAATAAATTATAGGGTAGCAAAAAAATTTTTAGAAATTTTATTTACCACCAGTGGTCTAGGGAGAGTAAAAAACAGTCAATAGACTATGTATTATTCATTTAAAATGCAGAGATGCCTATAATAGGACATCTAACATGCTAGAAAGAGCAGCAAAAGACTACATACCACAAAATTAGGGATAATTTCGAAAGGGAATGAAAAATCTATATAGATTGGTAAATGTTTTTATTTTTCATTCCCTTTCGAAATTATCCCTAATTTTGTGGTATGTAGTCTTTTGCTGCTCTTTCTAGCGGGTTAGATGTCCTATTATAGGCATCTCTGCATTCTAAATGTATATATATATATGTATGTATGTCTTTTACTTGTTAAAGTCATGGTACTACGGCTGTGCTAGGTACTGACCATATATACATGCATGTAGCTTTCTTCTCAAACACATGGGTCCAGGTTCAGTCCACTGCATGGCACTTTGGGCAATTGTCAAACCTTGGGTCAATCAAAGCCTTGTGAGTGGATTTGGTAGACAGAAGCTGAAAGAAACCCATTATATATATGTGTGTGTGTGTGTGTGTGTGTGTGTGTGTCTTAGTGTCTCTGTTGGTCACCCACCGCTGCTTGACAACTGGTGTTTGTGACCCCGTAACTTAGCAGTTTGGGAAAAGGGTTCAATAGAATAAGTACTGGGCTTTAAAAAAAGTCCTAAGGTCAATTTCTTTCGCTAAAACTCTTTGAGGTGGTGCCCCAGCATGGCCTCAGTCAAATGACTAAAACAAGATAAAAAATCTATTTATATATATATATACACACACACACACACACACAGAAAAGTGGAATGGCTAAGAAACTTGTTTTAAAAGCAGAAGATCCTGTGTCCTGGGGTTTGATTCCAATGTATGGCATCTCGGTCAAATGCCCTTTTCTCTAGCCTCGGGTCAAACCCATACCTTGTGAGTTAAATTGGACAGACAGAGACTGTATAGCAGCTCATTGGGTGGATTATACCCCTGTGTTTCAAAAAGAGCAGGCAGATGTGTGTTTTCAGTCAAACCATCCAACCCATGCCAGCATGGCAAATGGATGTAAAAATGATGATGATGGTATGAGTTTGCTTGTCTTTGTTTTTCTACCCTCTGCCGCCTAATGTTTGCCAATTGATATTGGGTTTGTTTATGTCCCCGTAACTTGGAAGTTCAGCAAAAAAGAACGATAAAATAAGTTACCAGGTTGAAACCTAGTCCCTGGGATTGATTTAGTTGTTTAAATTCTTCAATGTGGTGCTCCAGCATGGCTGTAGTCCAGTGACTGAAACAAGTAAAAAAAAATAAGTCTCCAGGCTAACAATAGGTTTGGGGCCCAAGTACTTACTTGAAACTAGGGTAAATCAGATTTCATGAAGGGCTGTGCCTGCAACTTTTGGGGCAGAGGTTCAATAAATTTATTTGCAATGAGATTAATTAAACAGTGTGGTCCCTTAGATCAGGGGTTTTCAAACTTTTTGACTTGCGGACCCCTTTATATTTCAGGCTTTACCTTAGGGACCCCCTTATAAACGTTTATGAAATTTATACATAAATATTTACTTAAAATAACATATATTTTTACATTTATTTATTTAACAGTATTTAACAAAATAGGTTTATTGTCAATTAAAAGATTTCGATTAAAAAACATATATAAAATCAAATTGCCCATTAAAAGTATTTGCTGTCCACGGACCCCCTGTCTTGTCCTTGCGGACCCCTGTGGTCCGCGGATCACAGTTTGAAAACCCCTGCCCTAGATGAGGTGGTGGGGGCCTGTCAAAATCGAAAAGGAATAAGGCTGACAAATAGATATTATATCTTCTACCATTTACTTGTTTTAGTCATCAGACTGTGGCCAGGCTGGGGCGCCACTTGGGGGAGAATTTTAGTTGAATCAACCCCATGCTTGGTTTTTTTTAAAAGCCTGATACTAATTCCATTGGTTTCTTTTGCCGCTCTGCTAAGTTACAGAGATGTAAACACACCAACACAAGTTGTCAATCGGTGGTGTTGGACAAGCACAGACATAAAGATACGCACACACATACATATATGATGGGCTTCTTTCAGTTTCTGTCTACCAAATTCACTCACAAGGCTTTGGGTTACCTCAAGGCTATAGTAGAAGACACTTGTTCATGATGCCATGCAGTGGGACTGAACCCAGAACCATGTGGTTGGGAAGTAAACTTCTTATCATACAGCCACGCCTATATATATATATATATATATATATATATATATATATATATATATACATACATATATATATATATATACACTTTATTTAAAAGCAGCAGAAATATAACAAAAGACTGTTACTCGGAGTTTCACGTTCCCATTCATCGGACAGTTTTGTCCCATTTCTCACAAAACTGTCCGATGAACGGGAACGTGAAACTCCGAGTAACAGTCTTTTGTTATATTTCTGCTGCTTTTAAATAAAGCATATTACTCTACCTCTGGTATTTGAGTACTCTTTTTTCCACCTTGTTGCACATTTTATGTGCTTACTCCGGTATATATATATATATATATATATATATATATATGCTTGATGTATCGTTTAAGGTATGGTTGTGTTTTTAAGTTTACTTTGGAGTCTTGGAGATTCTCTTTCAGTCCCACTCTGTCTCTATGATACCTTGCGCAAGTGTCTTTTGCTTTGGTCCCAAGTCGACTAATGCCCCAAGAGTGGATTTGGTTGCCGCAATCAGTGTAGAAAGCTGTTTTGGATGTGTGTGCATTTGCATATGTATGTATGTAGACAGCTAGCTAGCTAGCTAGGTATATTGTAGGTCTATATTATCTATCTATCTGCCTGTCTGTCTGTCTGTCTGTCTGTCTGTCTGTCCGTACAGGCGCGCGCGCGTGTGTAGTACATACATAAATACTTACATATATGTATATATAATAGAATAAAAAAGTCCTCAATGCTTGTCAGTAAGTTCAACTTTTTGAAGTTGAGACATTATTACCATTTTTCTTCTTGATTTTACAAATATATACATAGATAAACACACACACACACACACACACACACATATATATATATATATATATATATATATATATATATGTGTGTGTGTGTATATATATATATATGCGTACGCCATTTCCTCTGTTGAGTAACTCAGAATGCCATAAGTAGATTATGCATACATTCTTGGAGTGTAAACTAAAGTATCTTTCTCTCTCTGTCTCCCTGTCTCCCCCTCTCTGTGTGAGGGTGAGTGAGAGCTGACCTAGTTGTTATGTACTTGTTATTGTTCGCTCGATGTAAACTGCCGCTGTTTTGTTGTTGTTGTTGTCATCGTCATCGTCGTAGTCGCTGCTATTGCTACCGTTGTTATTGTTTAAATCGAGTCCTCTTATGCCATTGGTCATTTTATAAATAGTAAACATTGGCCCCCCTCCCCCGTCGCCGCGCAAATCTCTTCCCCCTCCTCCTCCACTTCATTCCGACGTCACCACCACCATCACCACCAATGACACCCCTCCTCCGCTATTCCCTCTCTCTCCTCTTCACCGTTCCTGTTCTGACTGCTACTTGACAAGTGAATTTAATAACAATAATAATATTAATAGTAGTAGTAGTAGTAGTAGTAGTAGTAGTCGTATTAATAATAGAGAATAACAATATGTCACCCCCCCCCCCCCTTTACCTTTATATTTTATTCATTCCTATCTTTTATCCTTTTGAGTTGGAATAATAATTGTTTTTCTAGCATAGATGGCACAAGGCCCTGAAATTTGGGGTTAGGGTAGAAAGAAGTGTGTGTGGAGGAAGGGGTGTCTATGGTCGATTATTATTATGGATCCAACCAAAGTACTTGACTGGTACTTTAGTTGATCTTCTCTTCCCCCACTTGTGGAAATGATGAAAGGCGAATTTTGACCTCAACAGGGTTTGAACTCGAAATAGAGCCGGAACAGAATCTTAAGTAGCTTGCTTACCAACCGCATGGTTCCGGGTTCAGTTCTATGCAGTTCTACTGCATGGCACCTTGGGCAAAGTGTCTTCTACTATAGCCTTGGGCCAACCAAAGCCTTGTGAGTGGATTTGGCAGACGGAAACTGAAAGAAGCCTGTCGCATATATATATATATATATATATATGCATGCATTTGTGTGTCTGTGTGTCTTACTTGCCAAGTTGTGAAATTTTTGTTTTTGTAATCATGTTTGTGCTGTAGTCTGTGATTTTGTCATGGGCAGGAACAAAGAGCCAATGTGATATCAAGCATTCTTCGGGAAGCTTACAGCAATGACGCAATGGGTCATATGCAATGTTTCGAGTGGCATGGGCATTTCAAAATCGGAAGAACGTCACTGGAAGACGATGAGGGGGCACCCCCGAGAAATGTGGTGTTGTACATCAAAAATTCATCCTTCAGGGCCAGAACATCGTTCAAGAGTTCTGTGATGTTTTGAAGCATTTGTTATATTGTAAAATTAATTACTTTCCATGACATGGAATTGCTTGTTTTTTGATACTTACGATTGACCATACCTCCACCCCTGTTTATCAGTTGCTGCATTTCTCTGTATCCATCTGTCACTAGCCTTTCTCTCTCTCTCTCTCTATCACATTTCCTTGAACTTACTTACCCACCCATACCACTTCTTGTACCCAGCCATACACTTCTCATTTATTTACCTTCATAGAGGAAGTTACAACTTGAGGGTAAGTCCTAATGCATTTTCACCACCATTCTTCTTCTCGTCCAACTGGGGTAACCACATATCTCCCCTACAGCAAGACACCTGTTTCTGTCCCTCTATTCATATTCTAACCTCTCATCACCTGCATAAAACCACCTCCCTCAATACTGGTTACCCTCCACCTTTGATGAAGAGGTGTCTTGTCTTATGATTTACTTGGTAACCAAACTACTATTGCTGGAGCCATACTGTGCTGCCACCTTGAGGAATTTTAGGTGAATTAATTAATCCTAGTAGTTATTTTCTTTTTAAATTTGATACATATTTATTGGTCTCTTTTGCACCAGATTGCTAAGTTACAGGGATGTAAACACACCAACACTAGTTGTGAAGCTGTGGTGCAAGACACACACACACATATATATATGCACATACATGATGGGCTTCTTTCAGTTTCTCACACGACTTTGGTTGGCCTGAGGCTATAGTAGAACACACTTGCCGAAGGTGTCACACAGTGGGACTGAACCTGGAATCATGTGTTGGGAAGCAAGCTTCTTACCACACAGCCATGCCTGCGCCTATGTATGTATGTACGTATGTATGTATGTGTGGCTGCGTTTAGGATATTGATTTTTTAACTTAGGCACATGATTCTGCATTTCCAAATTAAATTGACTCAGTTTATTACGGGTACTTAATTTTATCAACCTCTGCAAGAATAAAAAGCCAAGTATTGATTGATCTCTGAGAAATAGAATTTTTACTTCTACCAAACACAAAGGGACATAAACTAAAAATTCTGTAAGCACCACCATTTTTTTTTTTGTTTGTTTGTATGTTGTTACTACTCTTACCATCTTGATGATAACTAAACTAGTAACGAGGTGTGTTTTTTTTTTCTTTTTTTTCTGTGTATGTGTGTGATTCTCTATCTCTCTATTTCTTTCTGTCACTCTCTCTTTCTTGTCATTGTCTGTGTGTGCATTTGCATTTCGTTCCTTCTCTCTCTCTCTCATTTTCTATTTCTCTGTCTATGTCATTGTGTGTCTGTGTCAGTCTCTCTCTCTCTCTCTCCATCTTATTCTTCCTTTCTTTTTAATGTAATCTTTCTCATGTTCCTGGCTTTTGATATTCTCTTTCTCCTCCATACCTTCTCCCCCACCTGCATCTTCTGCACTTCCTTCCACGCACATAGACACTCACACGTTCTGTCACCTGTGTGCTGACACTGCTTACATATACACTCTCAGAATATGCGTATATTTGTGAGCTAGTGTGGACATCCTGTTGTACTACTTAGCTGACACAACTAAAATTTGTCATCCCCACTTTCTCACTCTCGTACTATTTGTCACTTCACTATTAATAGTGTAATAATAATTTATATAAAGATCTCTTAAATAGTCATGATGAGTCCTCAAGACACTATTTTATTCGAGGAGGAGACACAGGAAGAGACTGTGGCCTTTATATCTTGCTGTGAAAAGCAATTTTATTAAGTGAAATGAAGTATTTCAGTCAGGTATTAACATGAGTATTGCAGGATTACCTTGCTGGGAGAGAGGAGAGATGTGATGGGGTGGGTTTAGGCATGAAGTACATACAGGAAGGAAGTTGAATTTTGCAGTGTCTCTGCCTTGCTACAGAATGCAATATTGGTGAGCTTTTGACCAGGGGCACAGAATATGGTTGAACTATTGGTTAGTCCACATTACTCTGTAAGGAGCATAGAGTCGGTTTTTTTTTGGTTTTTCTGGCATATATATTTCTTCCTGTGGAGGCGCAATGGCCCAGTGATTAGGGCAGTGGACTCGCGGTTTCGATTCCCAGACCGGGCGTTGTGAGTGTTTATTGAGCGAAGACACCTAAAGCTCCACGAGGCACCGGCAGGGGATGCTGGCAAACCCTGCTGTACTCTTTCACCACAACTTTCTCTCGCTCTTACTTCCTGTTTCTGTTGTGCCTGTAATTCAAAGGGTCAGCCTTGTCACACTGTGTCACGCTGAATATCCCCTGAGAACTATGCTAAGGGTACACGTGTCTGTGGAGTGCTCAGCCACTTGCACGTTAATTTCACGAGCATGCTGTTCCGTTGATCGGATCAACTGGGACCCACGATGTCGTAAGCGACGGAGTGCCAACCACAACAATTTCTTCCTGTAAAAGCATGTAGCTTAGTGGTTGGGGCAATCGACTCCTGATCATAAGGTCATGAGTTCAATTCCCGGCGATGTGTTCTCTCCTCGAACAAGACACTTTATTTCACGTTGCTCCAGTCCACTCAGCTGACAAAAACGAGTAGTACCTATACTTCAAAGGGCCAACCTTGTCATGCTCTGTGTCATGCTGAATCTCTCTGAGAACTACATTAAAGGTACATGTGTCTGTGGAGTGCTCAGCCACATATTTTCTACTGTTCTACCATTTCTATCATTCCACTATCAATTTGTCCTACCATGCTACCACTTCAGTCACTCCACTGCCACTTTGTTTCACTTCTGTCATTCCACTGTTATTTGGTCTCACCACTCTACTAATTTTGTCAATTTGCACTGCCACTATCAATTCTGTCCATCTGCTGTCACTTTGTCCTGCTACTGTCAATATTGACAGTTCACTGTCAATTTGTCCTACCACGTCTGTCACTCCATTTCACTTCTGTCACTCCGTTTCACTTCTGTCATTCCACTGTTATTTGGTCTCACCACTCTACTAATTTTGTCAATTTGCGCTGCCACTATCAATTCTGTCCATCTGCTGTCACTTTGTCCTACTACTGTCAATATTGACAGTTCACTGTCAATTTGTCCTACCACGTCTGTCACTCCATTTCACTTCTGTCACTCCGTTTCACTTCTGTCATTCCACTGTTATTTGGTTTCACCACCGTACTAATTTTGTCAATTTGTGCTGCCACTATCAATTCTGTCCATCTGCTGTCACTTTGTCCTGCTACTGTCAATATTGACAGTTCACTGTCAATTTGTCCTACCACGTCTGTCACTCCATTTCACTTCTGTCACTTTGTTTCACTTCTGTCACTTTGTTTCACTTCTGTCATTCCACTGTTATTTGGTCTCACCACTCTACTAATTTTGTCAATTTGTGCTGCCACTATCAATTCTGTCCATCTGCTATCACTTTGTCCTGCTACTGTCAATATTGACAGTTCACTGTCAATTTGTCCTGCCACACTACCATTCTGTCAAACCACTGTGCTGGCAGAAGCAAATACCAGTATTTGCTCATGTCTGTAGCAAGTACATTAGTACTTCAAGGACGAGGCTTTTGCTGTTCTAGTGTCTCAGTGTTTATGATTCTGCTTGGACGATTAAAATAAACTTTTCGATAAAAACCACTTGAGGCTATGTTTCTAAGAGGAGGAGGAATGGGAGGAGGAAGACGATGATGATGAAGAAGAAGATTTCTGATGTTTTGTAATGTTTACTTGTTGCATGTGAGTTTCCCAATCTTGTTTGTTGCACCAGTTGTATATTCAATATAATCAGATACAATAGCAGTGTCTGCGGTTACATGCTGTTTTGAGATTCCAGCATGTGTGTGTGTGTGTATAAATAAAACACATGTATGTATGTGTGTGTATTTATATACATATGAATATATACGCGTTTGTGTGTGTGATATATATATGCGAGTAAAAATAAATACAAAAAAAGGGGTTTTGTATGATTGTGTATAGAGGAATATATTATTTTGTTTAAAAGAGTTCCAACACTGTCTGTTTTTTATGTTTTATTTATATTCCTGCAAAACCAATGTGGGATATAGAATATGGAATATACAATATGTAATATAATATACAATATATAATATAAAATAAAAATGGATGGTACTATGAAATAAAGTATTGAATGTCTTATTGAATATATGGAATATGTCTTATTGAATATATGGAATATGTCTTATTGAATAGATGAAATATTGAGTGTTCAATATAAAGGATTAAATATATAAAGGCGAATACGTATTTTCTATACCTTGTGGTATTTCATCATGGCCGGTATGACAGACTTTAACAGACTGTATATATATATATATATATATATATACACACATATATATATTGTGTATTTGTTTTACTAGTTGTTTTCTGTTATCTCTTTTCTGTTCAGTTCTTTTGCTGATTTATTTACCCAAGTTGCACAAGTCAGGAACTTGTTGATATCATCTCCTGTTTCTTCACTAAAGCTTTTCTTTTATTCTTTTTTTGTTTATACTTTTGTTGCAGTGCCAATGTAAGGTGGAAGAATGTGAGTGTGGGTGTGTAGATGAGAGTTAGGAGGAGGAATATGAGATGTGGTGGGTGGATGAGGGCACCTGGAGCTGTGAGGGGAAACATTTCATGTAGTATTTGCTCTATGTGGGGATTTTTTAAGCGAATGATCCCAGTCACATGGTTCCAGGTTCAGTCCCACTGCATGACACATTGGGCAAGTGTCTTCTACTATAACCTCAGGCCAACCAAAGCCCTGTGGCTGAATTTGGTAGATGGAAACTTTGGATCTTTTTTAAAACGGGGGCCACATTTTTCATTAACGAAACACTTTGAAACTTGGATCACTGGTAGAATGTGTCATATAAAACATCTTTTTCTCTTAGTCTTCTTAAAAAAAAAAAGAAATCCATAAATTATTCCATGTTAAAGTTGTCCTATTTCTGTAATTTCAACCAATCACTGACGTCCATTCAGCCGATATACATTAAGTGCTGACTACATAAACAAACGATTCTGAAACAATTAACCCTAACCCTAACCGTAGGGTTAGGGTTAGGGTTAAAGCAAATTTAAAATGAAAAAAGCAAATAAAACGAAGAATCGTTTGTTTATGTAGTCGGCACTTAATGTATATCGGCTGAATGGACGTCAGTGATCGGTTGAAATTATCGAAATAAGACAATTTTTTACATGAAATAAATTCGAATACAAAAATATTTTTCTGTTCTATAACACAAAATAGATAAGTATACGAAGTTTGAAAGTCTTTCGGTACCAAAAGCACTACGTAAAACATTAATGAAAAATGTGGCCCCCGTTTTAAAAAAGATCCGAAACTTTTTTTATTTTTAATGTTCCAAACTTTTGGCCACGACTGTATGCAGATTCACTCTTATATACTCATATACACGGAAGTACAATACATACAAATGTACGCACACAGTTTGGAACATTAAAAATAAAAAAAGTTATTCTCAAGTACAATTCGATTCAAATATAGGGTGACCCAAAAGTAGGTTTACTGTTATCATGTAGGCACTTTAAATTTGTTTTTAAACATTTTATTACATTTGAATTTCTATCTTACAATTAACTAAATTAGCATAGAGTAATGGTTTCATATTTTTATAATTAAGATCTAAACTGTTAATATATGAATGCGAAAGAAATAGTTGGATAACTTCCGTCGCTTACGACGACGAGGGTTCCAGTTGATCCGATCAACGGAACAGCCTGCTCGTGAAATTAACGTGCAAATGGCTGAGCACTCCACAGACACGTTTACCCTTAACGTAGTTCTCGGGGGAGATTCAGCGTGACACAGAGTGTGACAAGGCTGGCCCTTTGAAATACAGGTACAACAGAGAGAAAGTTGTGGTGAAACAGTACAGCAGGGTTTGCCACCACCTCCTGTCGGAGCCTCGTGGAGCATTAGGTGTTTTCGCTCAATAAACACTCACAACGCCCGGTCTGGGAATCGAAACCGCGATCCTACGACCGCGAGTCCTCTGCCCTAACCACTAGGCCATACCGCTTCCACACAACACATATACTTCGACATTAAATCCAAGAATTCTAATTTTCAAACTTACGTTCCAAACTTTTGGCCAAGTAATATATTGCAAATTAAATACAACTTTGCACATTTAAATAAATAAAAATTCTAATTTTCAGACCTATGTTCAAAACTTTTCTCCACGACTGTATGTGTGTGCGTAATATATACTACACTTTATTTGGTTAAACCCCGCTCTCACTCCAACGACAAGCAAATAGACTCCACCTAATCTCTTCGTAATCTGTAAAATATAACATTTAAAATAATGTATAAAATATCACTATTCACTGTTCAGTAATTTGAAGAGTGCAGTGTTTCTTAGCCTTATTCGGTCTTTATATTATATTAGTCCTCTGACAAATTTGAGACGTTCCACTAGCAGAGCAAGCATGGCTTTGTAGTTACGAAGCTCGCTTTGCAATCACGTGCTTTCGAGTTCGGTTCCACTGCGCTGCACCTTGGGGAAAAGTGTCTTTCTTCTACTACAACTCCAGGCCGACCAATGTCATTTTGCCTTGTGAGTGAATTTCGGAGACAGGAGCTGTGTGGAAGCCCCAGCCCCTCGTATATATGTTTGGTGATTCTGTGTTTGTCCTTCCTCCCCCTCCCCCATCGCTTGACAACCGTTGTTGGTTTATGTCTCAGTAACGTAGCTGTTCGCCGAAAGGAGATCCGATATTTTAAATAAGTTACTGGGGTCATTTTCTTCAACGAAACCCTAGATAATGGTTTCCCAGCATAGTCACAATGTAGTGACTGAAGCATGAAAAAAGAAGAGTAAATTAGTATATTGTAACTGTAAATCTACTAAATCATCGAAAACGTATCTCTGCAAAATTTCATTAAAAGATACGCACTTTGAAGAACAGGTCTGTGACGGGGCCTCAAACTGTAGTTATGGCTAAATAACTGTTACCAACCTCCCCTTTAAAAATTTTTTTTCTCTCCTTATATTCGATTATTTGTTCAAGTCACTCGGTAGTGTTGTAGGGGAAAATAATAATAATAGTAATAATAATAAACGGTATGTATTTGTTTTCAACTCGACTATCATCTTTCTCGTATCTTTTTCGTCTTCATTTTCCTCCTCCGTCTGTTAAAATGGGTCAAGGGAAGAATGAATCATTTTGTAATGCAAAAAAGAAAAAAAAAAAGAAAAAAGAAAAAGAAACCAAAAAAAAAAGCCGTCTTTCATCGCCTTATTGTTGTCGTTTTCTTGTTTGTGGCTGTTGTTGGTGTTGGTGTGTGTAAGCTCACCAGTACACTTTACTCTGCTCTCAGCATGCGTTTATATATATATAAAATTGTACTGCTGAGAGCTGAGCGTTTTATATATATATATATATATATATACATATATATAACTCGAGTCGCCTTTATATATTTATATTTATATATTTGATCCTTTATATTGAACACTCAATATTTCATCTACATTCAATACTTTCTTTCATGGTGCCATCCATTTTTATTTTATTTTATTTTATATTGTATATTGTATATTATATTATATATTGTATATTCCATATTCTATACCCCACATTGGTTCTGCAGGAATATAAATAAAACATAAAAAACAGACAGTGTTGGAACTCTTTTAAACAAAATAATATATTCCTCTATACACAATCATACAACCCCCCCCCCACCTTTTTTGTATTTATTTTTACTCGCATATATATATATATATATATATATATATATATATATACGTGCGCACTCACATATATAGAGAGAGGTTTGTTGGTACAAACAGGAAAATGGAACTCAACATAGGAGTATCTACATTTTTGTTATTTATCCGCAAATGTTGTAGAGTGACTCAAGGGCCGGGAGTTTCGAGTATTGGCACTTAGCATACACACGCACATATAATGTACTGTTCCAGTATTGTGCATGCATGGACATGTACACACGATATAATCGTTGCTGTGAGTAGAATGGGATATATATGTTTATTTACACACAGATACACATCCACTGATCCAATATAGCGAACGGAGAAAAATTTATGGCGGGAGATATCTCCTATGCAATCGCACGCGCACACACACACGCACTCGACAATCTTCTCTCCTCACACTATTACTTGTTTATACTGATCACGTGATCAGTTTGGCGCTAAATATGTTTTTTTTTTTTTTTTTTTTTTTTTAAATCATTATTTTCTTCTATTCATTGTTTATGTTTTGAAATTTCGTTGATGTCGAATTTCCAATGCGAAAATCCTTGTTTTCGGTGCTGGGAACCAACCCCTTTCTCCCGTTGATGAAATATTTAAGAAATAATGGCAGAAAACATAAAAAAGAATTATCGTTTATTAACTCGCAGTGATTCTTAGGCCAGGTCTTTTTTTTTTTTTTTTTTTTTAAACAATTTCCCCTTTCCCATTTGGACCGATTTGTTAAAAGTTGAGCTATCTCAGATCTTGTTCCAAATACTTATGTTGTTATTATAAACTTGGCTTGCTTCAGGAGTGAGCAAACTGACAGACGGACCTCCCATATTGGTTGCTATAAGGGTTAGAAAGAGAGAGAGAGAGAGAGGCCTGTTAGATTAAATTAGTGGATTCTCTATGGGAGTCCCAGTACTGCGTCTTGAGATATTTATACATTTAATAAAATGTGTGTAAACTTCAGCGTATACTCCCACCCCAACACTTTAATGGTTCATAAGTGATTCAAAAGCCGGGAGTTTCGTCCGTAGCACTTACCAAACTCCCAATCTCTCTATAAGATGCGGTGCACGCTATACATGTGTGTGTGTGCACGCGCACATGCATATATAAATATATATATAGTGATATATGTGGAGGTGCAATGGCCCAGTGGTCATAGGATCGCGGTTTCGATTCCCAGACCGGGCGTTGTGAGTGTTTATTGAGCGAAAACACCTAAAGCTCCACGAGGCTCCGGCAGGGGATGGTGGCGAACCCTGCTGTACTCTTTCAACCACAACTTTCTCTCACTCTTTCTTCCTGTTTCTGTTGTGCCTGTAATTCAAAGGGTCAGCCTTGTCACACTGTGTCACGCTGAATATTAAGGGTACACGTGTCTGTGGAGTGCTCACCCACTTGCACGTTAATTTCACGAGCAGGAACCCTCAACGTCGTAAGCGACGGAGTGCCAACAACAACAATAGTGAAATACGATGATGATGATCGCTAACGTGAAATTTGAAGGACTAAATTGTAAGGTACTAGCTGTCACAGATCCATCAATAACGCTTGCTCCTTGCATAGCTCGTACCTGCGTACAGATGCCCTAAGTAAACACACACACACACACACACACACTTTTTACCCTTTACTTGTTTCAGTCATTAGATTGCGACCATGATGGGGAACCACCTTGAAGAATGTTAGTCGACGGGCTTCTTTCAGTTTCCGTCTACCAAATCCACTCACAAGGCTTTGGTCGGCCCGAAGCTATGGTAGAAGACACTTGCCCAAGGTGCTACGCAGTGGGACTGAACTCAGAACCATGTGGTTGGGAAGCAAGTTTCTTACCACACAGCCACGCCTGTATATTTATGTTTATGTCGAGTTAAAATAAGAACAATTTAACATTAAACTGAAGTATTACTCTTTTACTTGTTTCAGTCGTTTTACTGCGGCCATGCTGGAGCACGGCCTTTAGTCGAGCAAATCGACCCTGGGACTTATTCTTTTTTAAGCCTAGTACTTATTCTATCAGTCTCTTTTTGCTGAACCGCTAAGTGACGGGGACATAAACACACCAGCATCGGTTGCCAAGCAATACTAGGAGGACAAACACAGACACACAAACACACACGCACACACACACACACACACACACACACACACACACACACACACACACACATATATATACGATGGGCTTCTTTCAGTTTCCGTCTACCAAATCCAGTCATAAGGCTTTGGTCAGCCCGAGGCTATAGTAGAAGACACTTGCCCAAGGCGCCACGCAGTGGGACTGAACCCGTCAAAATTTTTTGTGGAGTACGTATTATACTTTTTTTTTTTTAGCTGAAGACTAGTGATAGTGAATTTGAAGTTTCGATCATCTAGCCTTTGATAGTGAATTCGAAGTTTCGATCATCTTAGCCTTTGATAGTGAATTCGAAGTTTCGATCATCTAGCCTTTGATAGTGAATTCGAAGTTTCGATCATCTTAGCCTTCGTAAGTGGTTAAAGTGTTTGCAGGAATTTAAAGTTTTACGATGATTACTGCTGCTACTATTGCTCTCAAACCACTGCTACTTCGCCATAATTCTCTCTCATTCTGTCTGGAACTATTTGCAACATTAGTACAAACCATTCTTGAAACATTTACTATTTTTTTCCCCTTTTTTTATATTTTTACATCGGATGTTGCTGTTTATTTTTTTTAATTTGTGTGTGTGTGTGTGTGTGTATGTATGTGTGCATTTTCACTATTAAATATTTTTTCTTTGTTTAATAATAACAATAAGTCAGAAAGCTGTTTTATTTTTACGTTTATCTATTATTATTTGGTGGTTGGTATTCTTTTTTGAAGAATTTCTTTTGAGTTACGAACGGCCAATGAAATTCCGTCACACACACACACACACACACACCGAATTCCACAACCTCAGAATTATATTTACCAAGAATTCCAGTGTGTGTGAGTGTGATTACCATCTGATGTAATTTTTCGTTGTGCTTGTCAAGAGCAGATACAAATAAAAATAAAAAAAGGTATTTTGGATCCAGAAACACTATATATTGCTCCATCTAGGACACAGCCCCTTCTGCCACACAAGCCTATAATTTTAAAAAAAAAGGCCAACAACAAAAATAAAAATAACAAAAACAAAACTTTGCATGCTTTCCCAAGCTGGCCTCTGTGGAGTTTCTTGGGTTGCTAGAAACAACTGCTAAATTTCTCTCATCTCACACTTTAGTCTTTTAACAGTGGAATGGTGTATATTAGAGTATGCATGGGAAGGGAAAGGCCCCACTTTTAAAAGTATGGAAATTACGATTTTCTGTGTGTGAAAAATTCTGTTTTACCCAGTGTAACATAGATGTCTCATTAGAACACCAAATACTGCCTATTACCTTGGTGAGATCATCTCATATAGGTGCTTGGTGCATTAAAAGCTAACACACAGATCATAGCAGATGAGAATCGTTTGTTATGGCGTCCAATATATATATAGATAGATAGATATTTCTCTTTATATATATATATGTGTGTGTGTATGTCTGTATTTGTCCCCCCAACATCGCTTGACAAACGATGCTGGTGTGTTTACGTCCCTGTAACTTAGCGGTTCGGCCAAAAGAGACCGATAGAATAAGTACTAGGCTTACAAAGAATAAGT
The DNA here is from genome assembly GCF_046866305.1 of Octopus bimaculoides. Classification (NCBI taxonomy): domain Eukaryota; kingdom Metazoa; phylum Mollusca; class Cephalopoda; order Octopoda; family Octopodidae; genus Octopus; species Octopus bimaculoides. The sequence goes on along the minus strand of NC_142948.1, from coordinate 26,415,813 downwards.
CCTGGAGTCGATTTGCTCGGCTAAAAGCGGTGCTCCAGCATGGCCACAGTCAAATGACTGAAACAAGTAAAAGAGTATATGTAGATACATATTGCCCTATTTTCTATTGCAATATTGTCTATTCAATTAGATACTCTATTATTGATTTCTATCAATAACCAACTTACAGACCAACCGACCAACAAACCAACCAGGTGATTTTGTGATTGATTTATTAAAGTCCAAAGTAGCGGCAGTATATTTCTGGATAACCGTGTGCTGATAGTTCTGTTTTTTTTTTGCAGGTCACTTTGACCTGATTGGTTTTTCATTTATTTGTTTTTCTCTATATGTTGTTTCATTGTTGTTGTTGTTTAACCCTAGGCTTGCCCTGATTGAGCAAGATCTATTATGATCAGTGGACATGTCATTCTTGACTATCATTATTTTATGTTTGCACTTCCTCACCTGAATGGAGGCATGTGGGACTGTGATCCATGTTCAGAATGTTTAAAAAGGCTGCAATAGAGAATATATAATTAATTAGTTATAAGCAATAATTAATTGATGTGTGTGTGTGTATATGTATTTATGTATCTATCTATCTTTTACTTGTTTCAGTCATTAGACTGTGGCCATGCTGGGGTACTGCCTTGAAGTACTTTTAGTCAAACGAATCAACCCTGGGATTAATTTTTTTTTTTAAAGACTGGTACTTGGTTTCTTTTGCCAAACTGCTAAGTTACAGGGACGTAAACAAACCAGCACAGGTTGTCAAGCAGTGGTGTGGAGCAAACAGATACACACACACACACACTTAGATAGGGGTTGTTGTGTGCTAAGAAGCTTGCTTCCCAACCACATGGTTCTGGTTTCAGTCCCGCTGTGCGACACCTAGGGCAAGTGTCTTCTACTATAGCCTTGGGCCAACCAAAGCCTTGTGAGTAGATTTGGTAGATGGAAACTGAAAGAAGCCAGTGGCACGTAAAAAGCACCATTAGAGTGTGATCGTTACCAGCGCCGCCTTACTGGCACTTGTGTCCGTGGCACGTGAACAAAACTTTCGAGCGAGGTCATTGCCAGTGCCGCTGGACTGACTCCTGTGCAGGTGGCATGTAAAAAAAAAAACCATTTGAGCATGGCCTTTGCCAGTACCGCCTGACTGGCCCTTGTGCTGGTGGCATGTAAAAGCACCCACTACACTCTCGGAGTGGTTTGGCATTAGGAAGGACATCCAGCTGTAGAAACCCTGCCAGATCAGATTGGAGCCTGGTGCAGCCATCTGGCTCGCCAGTCCTCAGTCAAATCGTCCAGCTTATGCTAGCATGGAAAGCTTATCTGTTACTTCTTTTATCGATCCTGAAAGGATGAAAGACAGTCATTGATAATGGTAGATTTTGAACTCAGAATGTTAAAACAAACGAATTGTTGCTAAGCATTTTGTCTCCATTGTACTAAAGATTATGCCATTTTGTCAAGAATATTAAGAATAATGATAATAATAAAATGGAGTGGTGTTTTTTGTCACCGTTGTTCCATCCTGTAACTTGTCAGTTTCCACTTGTTTCACCAAAGAATTCGTTTTAAGAGCTTACACACATTTTTGAGAAGAATCGTAATCTCAGATGTTGAAAATATTAATCCCCAAACCACCACCACCACCATCACCATCACTAACGTTACTATTCCTATACTACTGACACAAACCACCACCACCACCACCACCAATGGTACAACTACTACTAGTAAAATGTACTACTACTACTACTACCATCACCATCAAATTTATGAAAGGTCATTTGGAAATTTCAGTAGTGTTTCCTCTGCATCATTTTCTCCCTACCCCTCCCTCTTCTTCTCCCACTCCAAAGCCTTTCTGTGATATGAAAGGAATTGGTAACCAACTGCTCTGAAGAGTGCCTCCCCCTCTCATCTTCCCACTCTATCCCCCCACCCCTCCCTGTGTGTATGTGTGTGTGTATTGGTTCTCACCCAGACACTGCTGTTCAGGAACAGACTCCATATACATCTCTGCTCTGTCATTTCTTTTTTTTTTCATTTTTTTTTTCTTTTATTCTTTCTATCTGTTCTACTTTTGGTGTGACATTTTAGCATGACCTCTGCTCTCTTCATTTACTCATGCAAAAAAAATGTAAATTTTCTTGTTTTGGTTATGGCTTAACCTCAAATGGGTAGCCCTGCTCCACAGCAGAGCTTTTCATCAATAGTGTTCCAGCCTTGCCTATCCTGCCGTTTATTCAGTTTGATATAGTGAGTGTGTGTGTATAATATATTGATGTATACTCTTTTACTCTTTTACTTGTTTCAGTCATTTGACTGCGGCCATGCTGGAGCACCGCCTTTAGTTGATAAAATAGACCCCAGGACTTATTCTTTGTAAGCCTAGTACTTATTCTATCGGTCTCTTTTGCTGAACCGCTAAGTTACGGGGACCTAAACACACCACCATCAGTTGTCAAGCGATGTTGGGAGGACATACACAGATACACAAACATATACACACACATACATATATATATATATATATATATATATATATATATATATATATATATACATATATACGACAGGCTTCTTTCAGTTTCCGTCTACCAAATCCACTCACAAGGCTTTGGTTGACCCGAGGCTATAGTAGAAGACACTTACCCAAGGTGCCATGCAGTGGGAATGAACCCGGAACCATGTGATTGGTAAGCAAGCTACTTACCACACAGCCACTCCTGCGCCTATGTATGTATGTATATATATATATAAGAATACAATTTATAGGAAAGATCCAGGGGAATAATTACAAGGTATCTATATATAGATCTGGCCAGTTTAAAAATGAAATAAGTAGAATATTTGGATCCATACATGGCCAGTTTGAATGTTATCCCTACCTAAATTAACCTTTGTTGTGCATCTACACCTTGCTATGGTACCTATTTGAAGAACCAATGCTTAAAACAGTTTCATTTTCCTATGTCTACCTGTGTTTGTCCTTATATATATATATACTGGCATTAAAAATGCAGTAGATGCAATTGAAGCATTATTTAATTAAAACAGCTATCTATGTATCATACTTAATGTATGCATATACTATCAATAGGCCAATTAGAGAAGTGTTTGTTCTGATATAGTATCTCTTTCAGATTTGCTGTTGTTAAAAAATAGATAGATGAAAATCTATTCCAGCAGCAGATGTGTTTTGGCCTTTTGGGACCTTTTCAATGGTGCCTACTCACAGCCAACTACATGCTTGGATGACAATTTATTGCATCTGATATCGGCAGGCACCTTGCTGCACCCAAGAAGACCCTGTCCTCCACAGCAGAAGTGTTAATGCCACTTGCCTTGTTGAAGATTGGTCTGCCAGAGCCCTATGCCAGTGTCATGTTAAAAGCACCTGTGCTGGCACCACTTGTGCCAGCCCCATGTATTGACATCCATGCTAGTGCCATGCAAAAGGGCCTGTACTGGCACCACATAAAATGGCCCATGCTGGTGCATCACAAAAAGCGCCCAACACTCACTGTAAAGTGGTTGGTGTTAGGAAGGGCATCCAGCCATAGAGACCAGGCCGAATCAGACTGGAACCTGGTACAGTTCTCTTGCTTGCCAGCTCTGGTCAAACTGCCTGACTCATGCCAGCATGGAAAACAAATGCTAAATGCTAAATCTTCAAGGTAGTGTCTCAGTATGGCCACAGCCCAAATGGCTGAAACAAGTAAAAGATAAAAGATGATCTCAAGTCTCCTCTCCTTCCATGACACTCACGCTTTCATGGAGGTTGTTATCAGAGTGCCAAAGGCCCAAACAGATACAGCAAGGATTCTTGCCGGACTTTTTAACAGCTCCACCAATCCGATGCCATGGACCAATACTTTTTTGTTGACCCTGGAAGGATTCTAAAAAGCATTGTTGATCACAGTTAGATACAAAGTCAGGCATGGCTTTATGGTTAAGAAGCTTCCTTCCCAACTTCGTGGTCTTGGGTTCCATCCCACTGCATGGCACCTAGGGCAAGAGTCTTCCACTATAGCTCTGGGATGGCCAAAGTCTTGAGTGTGAATTTGGTAGTTGGAAACGGAAAGAAGCCCATTGAGTATGTGCATATGGGTGTTTATGTGTGTTTGTGTGTGTGTGTCCACACATGTGCATGGGGTGGGGTGAGTGGGTTTGTGTGTGTGTACGTTTGTCCTGCCGTCACATGATGGTTGTTAGGGCACATCACCATCATATAAGCAATGTCATTCATTTCCAATCTTCCATGAAAAATATGCCTGATCAGGAGGAAATATTAATTTGTTTGGAAACAGGTGAGAGTTGGTGACAGGAAAGGCATCCAGCCAGAGAAAATCTGCCTCAAAAAAATTCAGTCTGACACATGCAAGCATGAAAACTTTTTGTACATGTAGGGGTAAGAAGAAAGAGAAACAAGCCAACTGTAAGGTTCACTTGTAGCATTTGTGGAGAAACAACTTCAAAACAGAGCAAACTGGAAACAGTTGAAGAGGAGGGGAAGTGGAGGGGGTAGGATGAATATATAAGAAAGATTAGAGAGAGACTGAGACAGAGAGAGGCATAGTGAGATATAAGGTCAGAGACATAAAAACGGAGAAGGCAGAGAGAGAGAGAGAGAGAGATGTATAAAGACAGAGCCATAGAGAGAAATAAAGACAGAGACATAATGAAGTAGAGAGACAGAAAGAGATATAGAGAGAGATACAGAGATATAAAGAGAGAAATAGGGTGAGATGAAAGCAGAGTCATAGAAAGACATAGAGAGGCAGAGACACAAAGAGGTATAGAGAGTCAGAGAGAGACAGAGATAGAAACCGAGATTAAAAACAGACAGCTATAGAGAGACATAAGGAGAGAGAATGAGACTAAGACACGCAGAGAAGAGAAACAGAGAGAGAGAGAGAGACATAAAGACAGTCATAAAGAGAGATAAAGACAGAGAGAAATGTAGAGGGATGGAGAGCAGAGATATAACAAACAAGGACAAAGAGAGATAGAT
>NC_142948.1:26379318-26404318 GCF_046866305.1 Octopus bimaculoides | reverse complement strand
TTTGCAATCATGTCATTCATCCTGCACCATTCTCGAATTACCTAATTTTCACATATGCTCTAACAATGATGTTCCTAGCATGGGGTCTTTCCATGGCCCTTTCTGTCATAGCCCTTTGTGTTCTTCCTTCTTTGTAATAGAATAAGAGTGGAGGTAGGTAGTGTTATAGAAGAGACTGGCACGTAAGTTCTTGTCCAGTTTTTGCTTGGAGCACATCTCTGAAGATAAACACCTTCCATCCAACCATTATTCTCTTCTCAGGATTTCAGTGTCACCTGTGGTAAAAGACAGGATGGTTGTGGCTGGAATATTTCTCATGCCTGCTCTTTCAGTGCCAGCCTAGAGCACCAAAGAATGATAACAATGGCAAGTAAAAAGCAGCAGGGGACTGTATCATAGGAGCTTCAATGTGGTTGCTAAACCAGCTAGAAATAGCAGCCAAATCTCCTTCAAACCATAAAACATTGTAGGATATGCTGAGCAATGTAATCTGGGCAAAAAGCCAAGACATTCATGGATTAAACACTTTTCCATTATAAGTCTGCTCTGTTCATCATTGACCTGGAAGGGGTGGAGTGAGGGCTTAGCAACAAGAACAACAACTAGGGCAAAGAGAGAAATCACTGAATATTCTTGTGTGTGTGTGTGGAGGAGGAGGAGGAGGAGGAGGAGGAGAGAGAGGGGATTTAAAATATGTGTATCAGAATGATGTCAAAGCAAAGAACCTTCTCAATCCAAAGACAGATCTTTCTTCACTCAATTATGTCAGAATAACTACTGCTGGTGATGACAAGGATGATGATGATGATGATGGTGATGGTGGTGTCTGTGTGGGGGTGGTGAAGGAAACCCTCTTAACATGGGAACTGTCCAACCAGCTTCCATGGTTCCAGTATAGCATTAACTTTATTACTAATCTGTTTCCTGGGATTATCTGACAACATTATCCGAAGATTTGGATTTGGATGGGGATTATGAATTAAGCAGAACAGACAGGAAAAAGAAGGGAAAAAAAAAATCCTTTTCTCACTTAAAGGAAGCTCAACACTTGCTGGCCGGCCGGCTGGCTGGATAACTGATTGGCTGGTTGGTAGGCTGGCTGGTTGGTTTGTAGTTTGGTTGGCTGGCTTGTTGGCTGGTTGGCTGCTTGTTTGCTTGCTTGGCTAGTTGGTTAATTTCTTGGTTGCCCGATTGATTGGTTGGTTGTTGGTGGGATAGTTGTGTTGGTTGGTTCATTGCTTGGCTGCTTAGATGTGAAAATCAGTATGGCAGGTATATAGTACTTGACCTTGCTTAGGATAAGATAGAGGGGTGCGTAATCTAGAGAGCGATACCTCTCTAGTAGTGTTGTTTGTTATTTAGGTTAACATAGGAGAGAAGAAGGTAACACAACACTGTTGCGTGTATGGTGTAGTTCACCTTACTGTATGTAAAAGGAGATAGGATGACTGTGATGTACAACAACAGTGCTGAAGTAGAGATGCTTGTTGCTGTTTCAGGGGAGTGAAGTGACACTTTGCCTGGCTTCTGATATTGCTCAGAAGAGGGAGCTGAGTACTTGTTATGTTGTTGTTGTTGGGTGTGTTGTTGGTCTTTCTTAGCTGGTGGAGAAGAGGGTGAGATGGTGGATTGGGAAAGGAGGGTGAAAGAGAGAGAGAGAGAGAGAGAGAGAGAGAGAGAGAATCAGAAAGAATGAGAGAGAGAGAGAGAGAAAATCAGAAAGAATAAGAGAGACACAGAATCAGAAAGAATGAAAGAGAGAAAGAATCAAAAAGAATGAAAGAGAGAGAGAGAGAGAGAGAGAGAGAATGAGAGAGAGAGGCTGCCTTGTCTTAGGTCTTTGTAGTGACAGAGATGGAGAGAGGTTGCTTTGCTTTGGTGATGAGAGAGAGAGAGAGGGAGAGAGAGAAAGAGATGTTTGGTGAAAAGACAGAGAGAAAGATGTTAAGATGTTACTTTGGTGGAAGGACAAAGAGAGAGAAAAGCAATGTGTCATCTTAGTTTTGTGTGGTGGTGGTGGGGGGGGGGGAGAGAGAAAGAGAGGAAAGCAATGTGTCATCTTAGTTGTGTGGCGTGGGGGGGGGAGTGAGAGAGAGAGAGAGAGGTGTCACCTATGTTGGTGTGGAAAAGAGTAAGAGACATTGCCTTATGCAACAGAGTGAGATATTTTTTTTCCCTTAATTTTTGTAGAAGGGGATTACATGATGATACAGAGTAGGGGGCTAGGGGGAGAGAAAGTGGGGGAGCAGAGCACTAGTTTCGAAGGTAGATGTGTTAATAGGAGACATTGCCCCCTTGACAGATGGTAACACAAGGGTAGAGTGGAGTGGGGGAGAGAATTTGAACAACTAGGCCAAGAAGACATCACCACCCAGCGATATTATGCTGACTGAGACCCCCCCCCCCCGCAACTTGGCTGTGTTCCTTATGTAGGATGGCAGGTGCCATAATGCTGCCTCCACTACCCAAAAAACATGCCCAAGTCTGATGGAATCTTCTATGTGGCCTCTCGATCTGCTAGAAATAACAGCTAAATATATTTTAATTCAAGCCCTACTGCTTTTTATCCATAACCCTTTAGCATTCTAATTATTTTGTCAAATGTAATGCTTATATTAACCATTAAGTCCCACTGTCCTATAAATAGGACACTAAATGAGAACATTAAATAAGCTATATCACATTGTCTCAGTGTCCTATTTATAGGACACCGAGTATTTCCATTTCTACTTGAAGTAAAGGAGTTTAATAATAATTTTTTTTTCATTTTAACCTATTTTCAATCATCTGCTTTGAGATTTCAATTATGTGATTGTTTATTTTTAGAATGACATTGTAGGGTTGGTGTGATAGGCTGAATCTGTCCAGTTCAAACAGGAAACGAGTAAATTTGGGCTTGATGTGGCCAGTTTAAATGTTCAAGGACTATTCATGATTTATCTCATAGCTTTGAGATTTCAATAATGTGACTGTTTATTTTTAGAATGACATTGTAGGGTTGGTGTGATAGGCTGAAACAGAAAACGAATAAAATTTGGGATTGATGGGGCCAGTTTAAATGTTCAAGGACTACTCATGATTTATCTCATAGCTTTGAGATTTCAATAATGTAACTGTTTATTTTTAGAATGACATTGTAGGTATGAGATGTAGGTATAAAATGTTGAATCTGGCCAGTTTGAACATAAAATTAGTATAAGATTTGGGTTTGATCCAGTCAGTTTAAATTCTAAAGAACTAATCATGTATTATCTTATAGCTTTGAGATATCAGTGATATGATTACTTTTAGAATGAGATTGTAGGGTAGGCGTAAGAGGCCAGATCTGGCCAGTTTGAGCATAAAATGATTATAAAGAGTTGTACCTGATATTGCTAGTTTAAATACTTAAGGTCTACTCATGTTCCATCTGATAGCTTTGAGATTTTGGTGATGTAGCTGTTTATTTTTAGAATGAAGGGTTAGTGTGAGAGGTCAAATCTGACTAGTTTGAACATATAACATGTAAAATATTTGTGCTGGATTTGGCCAGTTAAAACATGAATTACGTAGAATATTTGGGTTGGATCTGGCCAGTTTGAACAGGTAGAATATTTTGGCTGGATCTGGCCAGTTTGAACAGGTAGAATATTTTGGCTGGATCTGGCCAGTTTGAACAGGTAGAATATTTTGGCTGGATCTGGCCAGTTTGAACAGGCAGAATATTTTGGCTGGATCTGGCCAGTTTGAACAGGTAGAATATTTTGGCTGGGGGGTGGCACATAAAAGACACCATTTCGAGCGTGGCCGTTTTCGTGCGGGTGACACGTAAAAGCACCCACTACACTCTCTGAGTGGTTGGCGTTAGGAAGGGCATCCAGCTGTAGAAACTCTGCCAATTAGACTGGAGCCTGGTGTTGCCATCCGGTTTCACCAGTCCTCAGTCAAATCGTCCAACCCATGCTAGCATGGAAAGCGGACGTTAAACGATGATGATGATGATGATGATGATGATCTGGCCAGTTTGAACAGGTGGAATATTTTGGCTGGATCTGGCCAGTTTGAACAGGTGGAATATTTTGGCTGGATCTGGCCAGTTTGAACAGTGGAATATTTTGGCTGGATCTGGCCAGTTTGAACATAAAATATGTAGAATATTTTGGCCAGATATGGCCAGTCTAGATGTTAAAGGGTTAATGAAGTATCTGGTGACCTACGTCTGAGCATCAACTACAACAGCGACTACTACTACTACTACTACTAATAATAATATATATGTCAGAGGTATAATAGAATTTATAGAGTAAAGACTGCATGAGAACAGAAGCAAACAATGAGAATGATTTCTCTTTGTTTTACTTAACGTTGCTTAACGAGTGGAGCTGTGTTGTAGCATGGTTGAATGTGAAACTTAATTAAAAGGAGAGAAGCTGGGTGGGGGTAGTGGTGAGACATATCTGTCTGTTTGTCTCTACACACAGACACGTAATACATGTATATAACATATATATGTCTGTCTGTCTGTCTGTCTGTCTGTCTGTCTGTCTGTCTGTCTGTCTGTCTGTCTGTCTGTCTGTCTGTCTGTCTGTCTGTCTATCTATTCACCTGTCTATCTATCTATCTGTCTGTCTGTCTGTCTGTCTATCTGTCTGTCTATCTATCTGTCTGTCTGTCTGTCTATCTGTCTGTCTGTCTGTCTATCTGTCTGTCTGTCTATCTATCTGTCTATCTATCTATCTATCTGTCTGTCTGTCTGTCTATCTATCTGTCTACACATGTATATGTGTTTGTATGTTTGTCTCTGTGTGTATAATATACATACACCCATGTATAAATACACACACACACAAAATAATAAGACCCTTGACAGAAGACATTATCTTCTGTAGATTTTTTTCTGCTTTAAAATCTTGGATATATTTTCCTATATCTCAGAAGTGGACCTTTTAGGGATAAGTAATTCTGGAATGTTTCGATAGTATAATAATGCCATCTCCTACTGCCAGCTACCACCACCACCACCACCACCATCACCAGACACCCACACTGAAATACTACCACCGCCACTATCCTACTCACTGTCAGTCACCACCTAACATGCAACTTCTAAGAATCTCACCATTCAAGCTTTGAGTAAAATGGAATACAAAGAATGGAAATAAAAGATATTAAGAGAGAAAATGGTAACTGGAAGCTCAGAAAAACTGTTTTTAGTTGTCATTTAGTTGCAGGAAAGGAAGGAGAAACAAGTATGCAAGGGAAACTGGCTTCTTATACTACTACTACTACCACCACCACCACCTCCTCCTCCTCCTCCAACCTCCTCCTCTTCTTCTTCTTTTTCTTCTTCTTCTTTTTCTTCTTCTTCTTCTTCTTCTTCAATTAATGTCCACCCTCTGTGCTGGCACAGGTAGGACAGTTCAACAAGTCTGGGGATTGCAGGATCCAATGATTCTGGAGATTGTGTTGAGTTCCAGTTGCTGCTTTCGTAGAGATTTTTCTGACTGGATGCCCTCCCTAATTACCAACAACTTTACGGCATTAACTGGGTGGTTTTTCTTGTTTTTGTGACACCAGCATAAGTGAGGTTGCCAAATACCTCACAAAACAAAAGAAAAGCAACCCCCACCCTTGGGCCAGTACTAATAGAACTCAATATATTGTGCTTTTGAATGAAGCTTTAGTCAAGTACAGAGTGATACTAAAAAAAGATGACTAAGGAATAGATAATTAGCTTATGAACTTCATTAGCTTACAGCTGTTTCTGCTATAAAATACAGTGGACTCATAGTTGAGTGCCTGAGTAATACCTTATAGCTTCATCAGAACCTCAAACCTGAAGTGCACATTAAGTGCTCTGATGAAACTGTAAGGCATTACACAGGCACTCAGCCATGAGTCCACCGCATCTCATAGCAGAAACAGCTGTAAGATAATCAGTTATTTCTTTGTCATCTCATTTATCTATATAAATATCTATCTCTCTGTCTATTTATCTACATACATACACACAGAGGTAAATAGATAGATAGATAGATAGATAGATATGGCATTGGTAAACTCTAATTGCTAATAAATCGGATTAAAGTTCATTTTGTTTAGTAGTTTCTTCTTAAGTTCAAACAGTGCATGAAAAACAACAACAACAATGCTAAAAACCCCACCAGAGAAATCTTGTAATGACTTGTTAAACAGCTATATATAGAATATAGCACAATCTGTCTTTGAAAGAGTTGTATTTTTTTATAGCTTGGCTTATTTTATTCAATTTTTTTTTTGTTGTGAATTTTTTGGCTTTCTTGCTGGTAACAATGGGAAAGTGAAACCATTGTGAATTAAGAGATTTTTTCTAGAAGCTTCTGTATTTTTTTCACTTTTTACTATTTAATCTCTTTTTTTTTTTCCTTTTTCTTTTCTTTTTGTTTTGTTTTTAATTTTATGATGGAAATCAGTGTCAGTCAATTTGTGGTGTGTGTATGCGATGCGTATCTACGCACATTATATATATATATATATATATATATATATATATTGTGGTCACTGCCATGTACATGCATTTATTTCTGTGTTTGTGTGTGTGTGTATATATATATATATATATATATATATATATGTCTGTGAGTTTACACACATAATATGTAATGTGATTTTATAAAAATATATAGGTGCAGGAGTGGCTGAGTGGTAAGTAGCTTGCTTACCAACCACATGGTTTCGGGTTCAGTCCCACTGCGTGGCACCTTGGGCAAGTGTCTTCTACTATAGCCTCGGGCCGACCAATGCCTTATGAGTGGATGTGGTAGACGGAAACTAAACTGAAAGAAGCTCGTCGTATATATGTGTATATGTATGTGTGTGTGTTTGTCCCCCCACCATCGCTGTATTTGTCCCCCCCACCATCGCTTGACAACCAATGCTGGTGTGTTTACGTCCCCATAACTTAGCGGTTCGGCCAAAAGAGACCGATAGAATAAGTACTAGGCTTACAAAGAATAAGTCCCAGGGTCGATTAGCTCGACTAAAGGCGGTGCTCCAGCGTGGCCGCAGTGAAATGACTGAAACAAGTAAAAGAGTAGAAGAGTATATATACTTACACATCTATATAATCTGCTTTTTTTGGTGTGAATTCTAAGTGATATACTTTGATTTTCGGTAAGACCTCAATAGATCACTGATATTTTATTAAATAAGAAAGGATGATATGCATGTTATAAGGAATTCTGTAAATGAGGTCAGAACAGTACTGGTGGAGTATTTTTTGTCATCGACAAGTGAATTTTGGAAGTGGGGCCTTGCAAGTCTACTAGATGGTTGGAAGAGCATTGTAGAAAATGGAGAGTATATTTTAGATTAAAAAAGGAATTTATCTTAATTTTGAAAAATAAATGAAGTATAAAAAAACCCCACATCATTTATGGGATGACCCAATTTATATATATATATATATATATATATATGTATATATATATATATATATATATATATATATATATATGACAGGCTTTTTTCAGTTTCCATCTATTAAGTAAGTCTCTGTTCACAAGGCTTTGGTTGGCCCAAGGCTTTTGTAGAAGACATTTGTGGGACTGAACCTGGAACCATGTGGTTGGGAACAAGCTTCTTACTACACACCCATGCCTGCGCTTATACACTCACACACACACACACGTATATGCACATATACTGGATTATACACACACATATATACACATACACATATCTGTATTTCTATGTGCACCAGATTGGAGCCTGGTGTAGCCATCTGGTTCACCAGTCCTCCGTCAAATCGTCCAACCCATGCTAGCATGGAAAGTGGACGTTAAATGATGATGATGATGATGAAGTTAAAAATTAAAAATTATGATCGATCATAGAGTGGCCAATGGTTTCACACCTATAAAGTGCTTAGCAGTATAACTTCCTACAAAATATATTACAGTCTAATGCTTTAGTGTGTGTGTGTTTTTTTTTTAGTTATCTGAACTACTTACGTTATATACACACATACAAGTTTTATACACATGAACACCAACTGTGCAATATGAAAGAAACAAAATACAAAAATGGTTAAAAAAAAGAAAACGGAATGAAGAGATAACTTGTTCATTAAAACAGTCTTCCTTTGTACCTTAATAAATTTTAGCCGAGAAGAGAGGGGACTGGAGGAAAATATGGTCACAAGCATCATGATTCCATATATGGGCAAAATATTTCAACAATGAGCAAGGGATTTGGTGCCTGTGTTTACAGTGCCAAGTTAAATAAAGGAAGAATGGTTAGTTAGTAAAGTTTTGGGAAAGCGGCGGATAAAAAATGCTAAGCAATATTTGTCCTGGTTGCAGTGTCACACTCATAACTGCAAGATTGTGGTTTCAATTCCTTGACTGGGAAGTGCATTGTGTTTATAAGCAAAACATTTCATTCTGCAATCATTTTGATATTTGATGTGCAGTAGGCATATTGTGCATCTGTACAGGCAATGTCGATTTGATGGAGGAAGTTAGGTAATATAATGTATACACATTTGATCACTATAAACAGATTTTTTTTGCAGTTTGCGTTTCTCATTTATGACCTGCATTTCTCATTTGTGATCAGAGAATTTGCCTCCATATGAGGCCTTAGCTGGTGAAAACTCCGTTGTCACTGTCAATACTATTCTTGTTAAAGAATAATAAATTTGTATTCTTCCAAATGTATTGAGTAATCATTCAGTTTGATGTGAAGTGTTTTTATTATAACGAAAGCAAACATTAATATATGTGTGTGTGTGTGTGTATATATATACACACACACACACATATATATATATACATGATATATGTATGTATTCTATATACATTGCGTACATATATATATATAGACACACATTCATACACACACATAAGTACATATATATTTATATCTAAAATATGTATGCGTATGTATAATATATATATATATATATATATATATATATATATATGGTATATATGTATGCATATATGTATATATATTTGCATGCACACACACACGCACAGTGTTACCTTATATGTACTGTGTGTATAGATATATATTTACTGACTGTGATGTGTGTACATGTATGTACATATACATTACACATATGTTTGTATATATTAATGGAATCAGTTACAGTGTTTTACAAGATTGAACATTAATTTACCATATCATAACATTAACATCACACACACACACACACACACACACACACACACTTCCACATCTACACCCACACGAACAAAAAAAATATCAGAAAATGAAATATACAGAGCCAAAAGTGTGGTGGGGAGCTGTTTTATATTACTGTTTCCTCATGTGTGTATGTTTCTCTCTGTTCATGTATATATGCAACAACCCCATGCTATGTCATCTACTCCCACTTGTTCTCCAATACCCGAACGCTTGGCTGTTCTCGGATGGTGATGATGGTGGTAAGTGGTAATGGTGGCATTGACAAAGTACAAAAAGCACAGTAGAAATGTTCTCGCTGTGCTGAAGACTTGCTCCTGCGTTTATGCCAGTATGGGTGGTGGTGGTGGTGGTGTTGGTAGTAGGAACAGTGAACATGTAGAGTTGATGATGACCATGATGATCACAATGATGATGACGATGATGATGATGATGACTGTTGTAGGTGTATGGTGATGGTGGCAAGGCAGTGAACTTATAAAAGCTGATGAGGATGATCATGATGATGTTGATGTTGATGTTGGTGGTGGTGGTGATGAGTAAAGACGTGGTCTAGTGGTTCAAGGTATTCAACTCATGATTGTAAGGTTGTGAGTTCGATTCTTCATGGTACATTGAGTCCTTGAGCAAGGCACTTTATTTCATGTTGCTCTAGTCCACTCAGCTGGCAAAAACGAATTGTACCTGTAATTCAAAAGGGACCAGTCATGTGACATTCTGTGTTAAGCTGAATCTCCTTGAGAGAACTACATTAAAGTTACATGTATCTGTGGAGTACTCACCCACTTGCACATTAATTTCACAAGCAGGCTGTTCCATTGATTGGATCAACTGGAACCTTTGTCATGCCACTGGCGGTGATGATGGGGCAGGAAACATGTATAACTGATGACAATCATGATGATGATGGTTGTGGTGATGATGGTTGTGGTGGTAGTGATGGTGCCGATAGTGGTGGGACACTGTTGTATAGGTGGTAGTGGGGCAGTACTTATGTAAAGCTAATGATGGTATTTGTAGTGGTGAAAGTAGTAGTAGTAGTGGTGAAAGTAGTAGTAGTGGTGGTGGTGGTGGAGGAGCTTCTGACTGACAGCTTGGTCTTGGATTAGAGCTGTTTTATGGTACTTAACCATTTATATTTGTTTTACCACTACTGTCTTCACCAACACCACCGTAATCACCACCACCACCACATTTCATCCTATTAACCACCATCACCATCACTATCATCACACCTCACCTATAAACCACCACCACCACCACCACCACCACTATCTCCATCATCACAACCACCATCCTCACCACCACCGCCACCACCACCACCATCATACAACACTGCCATACACCCACCCCAACATCATTAACAACAACACATATATCAAAGCACTCTGATTAAGTGTTGTTAATTAGCAAAGACAGTGGTGTATATTATGTAATTAATTAAATGTAAATGAAAGAGATGTTATTGTATAATCGCAGTTTGAGGGGAGGGGGAATCTGGTTGATTGGTTGTTAGGTTGGTGTCTTGGCACTGGTTTCATGTTTGGCCTCTCTACCACCACCACCACCACCACCACCACCACCGCTGGTTAAATTCTTCAGATTTATTAATGTCGGGCATTCCAACCATAGCTAGAAGCTGTCCGACTGTTTGTTGTTATGGTGATGGAGGTGGTTGTCTATGTTAATGTTTACTGGTCAAGTCTGTCATGTCACTCAACATGCCACATGATTGCAAGCCACATGGCTAACTACATGTGTTTGATACTTAACACTCCACATGCCAGACAGACCATTTGTGCCACATGATACACCCCACAACTGACCACAAGAGTCATGTGACATTTCACACAGAAAAACATGTATCCCACATGACCATCCACTTGACAGACCATGTCTATCACATGACACGCCATTAAATGAACCATGTGTGCTACATGAAATTCTAACATAACAGACCGTGTAGGTCACATGACATATTTGACATGCTATGTGTGCTACATGATGCTCTACACAACTGACTGTGTCTGTCACATGACCCTCCATGCAACAAACCATTTACCACATGGAATTCCACACAACAAACCATGTATGTTACATGGGAGACCACACAGCAGAGCACCACATGTACTACATAATATTACAAACAACAAAGCATGAGTGCCACATGAAACTCCAATATAACTGACTATGTCTGTTACATGACACCCTACTTAACATCATACATGTGATCCATGGAACTCTACATGACAACTGTGTTTGTCACATTGCATGTCACTCAACAGGCCATGTAGGCTACATAAAGCTTTAGACAACAGCTGATGTCTATCTATGATATAAAACACACCAACATATATGTAGATTCTACACAACATGTGGTGCATTCATCGTACATTGTGGGCTGGGAATTTCCAGGTGTAAAACGAACAAAATTGTTTCTTGTAAATATAAGGATTTAATGAACTATCCAACCTGTATCAGTTTTTATATGTGTTATGTGTGTGTATATTATGTGCTTGCATGGGTTCGATGGTTTGACTGAGGGCTGGCAAGCCAGAAGGCTGCATCAGGCTCCAATCCGATCTGGCAAAGTTTCTACAGCTGGATGTCCTTTCTAATGCCAACCACTCTGAGAGTGTAGTGGGTACTTTTTATGTGCCACTGGCATGGGGGCCAGTCAGGCGGTACTAGCATCGACCATGCTTGAATGGTGCTTTTTGCATGCAACCGCCATGGAACCAGTCAGCCAGCACTGGCATGGGAGCCAGTCAGGCGGCACTGGCATTGACCCCGCTCGAATGGTGCTTCTTATGTGCCACCGGCACAGGTGTCAATCAGGCATTACTGTCATCAACCACGACGATAACTTCACTTGCCTCAACAGGTCTTTGCAAGCTCAGTTTATTGCACAATGGTTGAAGGGTACTCTTAAATGGGCTGGTTATGCTGCACTGGCATAGGCCACGATTATGGTCTCACTTGGCTTGCTGGGTCTTCTCAAGCACAGCACATCACCATATATATATATATATATATATATATATATATATATATATATATATAAGAATACCGAAAGGATCTTCACCTCTTACATCACACATTTCTTCCTACTTCAACGTTGAGATGGTATAATTTCCTGGGAGAGAGATAATTTTGCTGCTGAGGATAGCTTTACATTGTAGATTATACACATATTATATTATGTTATATTATATTATATTATATTATATTATACACATGTAGAGCTTGAAACACGTGTACCGCGGAATCCTTTGTTGTTATTTTTTTGTTTTGGATTTACAATTTATATATATATATATATATATATATATATATATATATATACTCGGTCATAATGTCTTACGTTTAAGATGATTCCCATGCTTTTCCCTGAGGAGAAGTTTACATTTTTAACATCGCCAATTCCTATGGATCGCATAAATTGTAATTCTTCGAAACATGTCGGAATAAAGTATGCAGTTATAACATGCGTTTTCTCCATTCCTTAAATTTTTAAATATACTCAAATACCCAAAATATCAAGGAGTTTCTGCCTCACTAAAAGGAATTACACCACAGTTATTTTGTGATCTTTGCTACCTTGGTTTCTATTAACCCATTTATTCTATCAGAATTATTATTTATTAGGATAGAATAAATACATATAATTAAATATATATGTACATATACACACACACATACATATATATACATATATACACACACACATACATATATATACATGTATGTGTATGAATATACAAATATACAGAAACTGCATATTCATACAGACTAGGTGCTTCTATACATGTTGATAACCTCTCTTCCTTGCTTAGTTGGGGTATTACCCTGTACCCTTCTCCTGCTCTGTAGGGCTACATGGAAGAACAATCAGTGAAGGGGAACACTTAGCCCTCTTTCCTCTCCCCTCCTTTCAGGGTTATCACTATCACCTACATGACAAATACACTCCCTCTCTCTTGTCTCCTCTCTCTCTTGTCTCCTCTCTCTCTTGTCTCCTCTCTCTCTTGTCTCCTCTCTCTCTTGTCTCCTCTCTCTCTTGTCTCCTCTCTCTCTTGTCTCCTCTCTCTCTTGTCTCCTCTCTCTCTTGTCTCCTCTCTCTCTTGTCTCCTCTCTCTCTTGTCTCCTCTCTCTCTTGTCTCCTCTCTCTCTTGTCTCCTCTCTCCACTCCTCTCTCTCTTTCCTCTCTCTCCTCTCTCTCCTCTCTCTCCTCTCTCTCCTCTCTCTCCTCTCCTCTCTCTCCTCTCTCTCGTCTCCTCTCTCTCCTCTCTCTCGTCTCCTCTCTCTCCTCTCTCTCGTCTCCTCTCTCTCGTCTCCTCTCTCTCTCTCTCTCGTCTCCTCTCTCTCTCTCTCTCGTCTCCTCTCTCTCTCTCTCGTCTCCTCTCTCTCTCTCTCGTCTCCTCTCTCTCTCTCTCGTCTCCTCTCTCTCTCTCTCGTCTCCTCTCTCTCTCTCTCGTCTCCTCTCTCTCTCTCTCTTGTCTCCTCTCTCTCTTGTCTCCTCTCTCTCTTGTCTCCTCTCTCTCTTGTCTCCTCTCTCTCTTGTCTCCTCTCTCTCTTGTCTCCTCTCTCTTGTCTCCTCTCTCTCTTGTCTCCTCTCTCTCTTGTCTCCTCTCTCTCTTGTCTCCTCTCTCTTGTCTCCTCTCTCTCTCTCTTGTTTCCTCTCTCTCTCTCTCTTGTCTCCTCTCTCTCTTGTCTCCTCTCTCTCTCTCTCTTGTCTCCTCTCTCTCTCTCGTCGCCTCTCTCTCTCTCTCTTGTCTCCTCTCTCTCTCTCTCGTCTCCTCTCTCTCGTCTCCTCTCTCTCTCTCGTCTCCTCTCTCTCTCTCTCTATCCTCTCTCTCTCTCTCTCTTGTCTCCTCTCTCTCTTGTCTCCTCTCTCTCTTGTCTC
The DNA here is from genome assembly GCF_046866305.1 of Octopus bimaculoides. Taxonomy (NCBI): domain Eukaryota; kingdom Metazoa; phylum Mollusca; class Cephalopoda; order Octopoda; family Octopodidae; genus Octopus; species Octopus bimaculoides. The sequence continues at coordinate 26,390,244 of NC_142948.1, read as the reverse complement.
CTCTCTCTCTTGTCTCCTCTCTCTCTTGTCTCCTCTCTCGTCTCCTCTCTCTCTCTCGTCTCCTCTCTCTCTCTCGTCTCCTCTCTCTCTCTCGTCTCCTCTCTCTCTCTCGTCTCCTCTCTCTCTCTCGTCTCCTCTCTCTCTCTCGTCTCCTCTCTCTCTCTCGTCTCCTCTCTCTCTCTCGTCTCCTCTCTCTCTCGTCTCCTCTCTCTCTCGTCTCCTCTCTCTCTCGTCTCCTCTCTCTCTCTCGTCTCTTCTCTCTCTCTCGTCTCCTCTCTCTCTCGTCTCCTCTCTCTCTCTCTCGTCTCCTCTCTCTCTCGTCTCCTCTCTCTCTCTCTCGTCTCCTCTCTCTCTCGTCTCCTCTCTCTCTCGTCTCCTCTCTCTCTCGTCTCCTCTCTCTCTCGTCTCCTCTCTCTCTCGTCTCCTCTCTCTCTCGTTTCCTCTCTCTCTCGTCTCCTCTCTCTCTCGTCTCCTCTCTCTCTCGTCTCCCCTCTCTCTCTCGTCTCCCCTCTCTCTCTCGTCTCCCCTCTCTCTCTCGTCTCCCCTCTCTCTCTCGTCTCCCCTCTCTCTCTCGTCTCCCCTCTCTCTCTCTCTCTCTCTCTCTCTCTCTCTCTCTCCGCTCTCTTCTTCTGTGGCTTTCCTCTTTCACTGTCCTCTGTTTTCTCTCTATTATAACAAAGAAACTTTGGCAGCCACCCTTGCCCTCCTCTTCTTAACCTTCCCCCCACCCATTTATATTTCATGTGTGTGCGTGTGTACACACGTACACACGTACATACATGCACACAGTTTTATAAAGAAGCAACTCTGGAAACCTCTCCTCCCTTTATTCCCCTTTATACCACTTGTCCCCTTCCTCCTCACTCTCTCACCCTCTCTTTCCCTTCCCCGCCCTCTTAATCGACCCCTCCCCTTCCCCCTCCATTTCCCCCTTTCCACCCCTTCCACCCCCTTTCCACCCCCTTTCCACTTCCCCACTTTCCACACACCCTTTCCACCTCCCCACTTTCCACCCCTTTTCCCCCGCCCTCCCCATCCCCTCCCCTCCCCTCCCCTTTTCCCCCTCCCCCTTTCCCCCCCCCCCCTTTCCACCCCAACCCACCACACACTCAATCTCAGATTCTCTGCTGACATCATCATCCAACATGTGGTTCTGTGGAAAAACAATGGACCCTCTGTTATTTCATCATCACCGCCATCATCATCATGCACTAATGATGATGATGACGGTGGTAGTGGTAGTGGTGCTGACTAACCATTCATGGTACTAGCACTCTTAAGGCTGTCTACATTCAGACTCCTGCCCCCCCCCCCCCCGGGATATTTTTGGTTTAATCCTCACATTGCTCCTTGTCTCTCTCTCTCTCTCTCCAGTTAGCAGTTCGGGGTGGGGTGGGGGTGGAGGTCCGAAAGCGTGGGTGGATGAGGTGGGGGGGGGGGGAAGAAGGACCACATGCCCTTCCTCCTCCATCGTTTCCCCCCCAACTCAAAGTAGATTGTTTTATTCAAATACTGTTTCCTTCTGTCTTTTTCTCCTTTTTCTCCCTGTTTGCCTGTATCTCTTTCTCTCTCTCTCTCCCTCTCTCTCTCCCTATGTCTCTCTCTCTCTCCCTCTGTCTCTCACTCTCTCCCTCTCACCCTCTCTCCCTCTGGCTCTGTCTCTTCTCATGTTGTTCAGGTAAAGCAGCCTTGGGGCTTTATTTATTTATTTATTTTTGTTGTTTTTTTAGCCCCAGGTCAGCTTGACCGAGCAACACTATGATCCAAGTTGTTTTCCCCCTACTCAGGAACATCCTTCCCTCCTTCCTCTCTTTCTCGAGGATATTTAGAACTTCATTATTCAAAATCATTCATTTGTCAAATATCCTGCCCCCCACTCACCAATCACTGAGAATTTGTGGACTTCAGCAAGTGCAAGACATTTTGACATTATTATTATTATTATTATTATTATTATTACTCATCCCCTCCCCCCCAAATGGCTGCCCTTGTGGTAAAATTTGAAACCATTATTATTATTATTATTAAGAAGGCTGCAAGCTGGCAGAATCGTTAGCATGCTGGACAAAATGCTTAGCAGAATTTCGCCCGTCACTCCGATCTGAGTTCAAATTCCGCCGAGGTCGACTTCGCCTTTCGTCCTTTTGAGGTCAATAAAATAAGTACCAGTTGAACACTGGGATCGATGTAATCGACTTATCCCCTTCCCCAAAATAGCTGCCCTTGTGGCAAAATTTGAAACGATTATTATTATTGAAACCATTATTAATTAACATTGCAATTATTACACTAATTAAGAAGGCAGTGAGCTGGCAGAATCATTAACTCGCTGGATGAAATGCTTAGTGGTATTTTGCCTGTTGCTATATTCTGAGTTCAAATTCTGCTGAGGTCAACTTTACCTTTCATCCTTTTGGAGTTAGTAAATTAAGTGCCATTAACACACTGGGGTCGATGTAATCGACTAGTCCCTCCCCACCAAAATTTCAGGCCTTGTGTCTTTAGTAGAAAGGACCATCATCATCACCATCATTATTATTATTATTATTATTATTATTATTATTGTTATTATTATTATTATCAGTGAGCTGGCAGAATCGTTAGCACGCCAGGTGAAACGCTTAGTGGTATTTCGCCTGGCTTTATGTTCTGAGTTCAAATTTGCCTTTCACCCTTTCGGTGGGGGAGGGTGTCAATCAGTTAAGTACCAGTTGCGAACTGGGTCGATCTAATCGACTGCCCCCTCCTCCTTCCGAATTTCAGGCCTTGTGCTTATAGTAGAAAGGATTATAATTATTAGCATCATCATCATCATCATGATGGCTAGTAGTGAGGTATTTAGTCTTGTCCTATGATATTCTGAATTTGAATGCTGACATTGACTTTGCATTCCATTCTCTTGATACATTATTCTAGTTCCCCTGGGGTCATTTCATCCTTACGTGATGAGTTTGGGTATTGGGGGTTGATAAACTGAAGTAGCACTCAAGTATTAGGAGTGGGGCAGTAATTTCAAGTGAAACTATCTCCATGTTGTAACAGTGTCTGTATTGTGAAAGTCGTCACTCGATGTGGTAGCAATCACATGATTGTTTTGTTAAAACTGAGTTCAACATTAGCAGAATATGAGAATATTCCATGAAGTTCCGATCCCATTCAGTAGAATAATGACTAACCATGTTATGTTCATATATTCTTTTGAAATAAATTTCTTTATTATTGTAAGTTTTCATCAGTTTTTTTTTTGTTTTTTTCACCTCTTTTAATTTTTAATTTCCATTTTATTGTCATTTTTCTTTTGGTGTTTTTATTTCCAATCACATTTTATGAACAGTGGCCATTGTCAATTCCTGTTTTCCAACTGGTCATTCATTCATTGGTTCAATACATTTATGATATTCAGAATTAACAAGGGATTGTCTGAACAAGTCGAGCAGAACAAACATCACAGGGAACTTTGGCTCAGCAGCGCTGATTTATTCGTTCTGTTTTTGTCTTTCATTCTTCAGTCTTTCACCAATATACAACACTGAAAGATATTGAACAGCTACAGGCATAGGTGTGATGTAAGAAGTTTGCTTCCCAATCGCATAGTTCTGGGTTCAGTCTCTTTGCATGCCAACCTGGGCAAGTGTCTACTACTAAAGCCTGACCTAAGTGTTATGAGTGGATTTGGTTGATGGGAACTGAAAGAAGCCCATTGTGTACATATGTATGTGTGTGTGTGTATGTATATATATGTGTGGTGGCTGTGTGTGTGTAGTGTTTGTCCCCCACCACTGCTTGGTAAAAAAGACCAACAAAATAAGAAGCAGCCTTAAAAAATACTAAATTCTTCAAGGCAATGCTCCAGCATGGCCACAGTCCAATGACTGGATTGTGTAAACCATAGCTCTTGTACGTGGTCATTTGAACTGCTAGAAATAGGAGTCAAACTTCACTCATTTCACAGCTTGTTAGTTTTTTTCCCCCCCACCAAAAGGAGCTTGTTAGAAACTAATTCTGGTTTCTCTGTGCATATGGGTAAAAGATAGGATGGCCATGGTTGGAGTCCTTTTGATAACAGGTCTGGTCAAAAAGTGTATGCCTGCTTTTGGACAGGTGTGTGTGTGTGTGAGAGAGAGAGAGAGAGGAAGATATATGTATATATACACACACACACACACACACACACACACACACACACACACACACACACACACACACACACACAAAACTGAAAGTGTGAATTGAACTTAGTTTATTTCTGCATATGGTTGTATATATGTGGAGGGAAAAAAGCAACAGACCACACACACACACACACACATACACACACACATACTAAAATTAAGAGCAAACATCCCTGTATCTATATTTTTGTGTATAAGTATGTGTGTGTGTGTGTGTGTGTGTGTGATTGTGCATGTAGGATTGTATCTTCGAGATAGTCTGAAGGTGATTACACATGCAATTTTATACATACATTCATAGATGTATACACTCATGCGTACTCATATATAAACTACCTGTTTCTTTATATACATGTGTGTGTTGGTTTGTGTCTACACAAGCATATGAATGGCTACCAAAGTAGTCATTCATATGCTAGCATATATACCCACATGTGCATGTGTGCATGTGTATATATGTCTGTGTTTGTTTTTCTTTGTCTGTATTCTCTTTTATGAATGTGTTTGATATTCTGTGTGTGTATGTGTGTATTCATGTGCATGTGTACGTATGTGTTGTGTATTTTATTAGAAAACTGCATAAGCCATTGAACATGCGCTGAAGCCTGTGTGTATATATGCATGCATTTCTGTCTGCATGGTCTCTTATGAATGTTTCAAAGTGTGTATGTGTGCATTTGTGTATGTGTATATGAATGTGTACGTGTTTTATAAAACCAAAACCAGTGTGCATGCACTTATGCTTGAGTATGTGTGTTCGTATCTGCATGCTGTAATATGAATGTGTGTGTGTGTGTGAGTGCACGTTTGTGTGTATGTGCATGCATGTGTGTGTGTGTGTGTGTGTATATTTTGTTTCAAAAAAAAAATCAACAAACAAACACAAAGAAAAAAGAAAAACCTAACCAGAGTCTATTTTGTGACCTGATTTGAAATTCTGTAATTCTTGTCTCGGCAGTTCCAATGCTAAACATAGATGCATGTATGCAAGTCTAGTGCCAACCTTTCGCACCGTTGCACACGCAGAACATCAACACCTCCTGCTGCTGCTGTTACTGTACACAGACTCGCAGAGTTTGTCGAATCAACGGAGTCTTTATTGTTGCATGTCTGTATCCGCCGTGTAAAAATATTAATGTAACAATTGTTCATTGGTCTGGTTTTGGATTGCCTTCTCAACATGTCTGCTTCACTTAGAGACAGCTGTTTCTCCGAGTGTGTGTGTGTGTCTGTGTGTGTATAGGTGCATGTGTTTGTGAATGTATGTGTATTTGTGCACACTTATATCTATTAATGTTGTGTTTGTACTTGTATGGCGTGTGTGCATGTGTGTGTGTGTGTATATGGGTTTGCTTGAATGTATGTATGGTTTTTATAATGTTGAGTGTGTTATGTGTATGTATATGTTGTGCTTATATAGTGTGTATGTGTATGTGTGTGAACGTATGTGTATGTGTGCATATTCGTATTACTGTTGCATTTGTACATGCATAGCATCTGTGCATGTGTGTGTATGGGTTTACATGTATGGGTGTGCATCTGTTTTTATAATGTGTGAGTGTATTGTGTCTATGTTCATGTGTGTTGTGTTTGCATAGTGTGTGCATGTTTGCAATGTATGCATTTTGTGTGTATATATTTGTATGCATGGATGTTGTGTTAGTAATGTGTATGTATATGTGCATGTTGTGTTTGTAGAGTGTGTTTGTATAAGATTTATATCTGTTTCTATAGAATTTATATCTGTACGAGTCTTGTGTTTGTATAGTGTGTGTGTGTATATATATATATATATATATATATATATATATATATATATATATATATATATATGTGTGTGAGTGTTGTATTTCTGTTTTTATAGTTTGTGCATGTCTGTATGTGTATGTATGTTTGTTTCTATAGCATGTGTGTGTGTGAGATTGGATGTGATTTGATATCAGGTGTGTTGCTCATGTATGTATGGGTGATGTGTGTGTGTGTGTGCTCGAAGCATTGTATTTGTATGTTTGTGTGGATTTATGTATTGTGTGTATGTGTGCATCTGTGTGGATGTACTTGAGTAATTCTGGCAAAGGGGTGGTGGTAGGGTCTGTTGTGTATGATGTGACTTAATCTATAATCTGATGTGTGTGTATGTATACATAATGTGATATGTGTATACATATTGAAGAAGTTGTAGCCCAAGGTCAGTCCCAATCCACAAACCTATGATCAAAGAGGTATCCAACTGTGGCCATCCTACCTCATGACTACATTGCCTAATGAGCCCTACCATATTAAATGTAACATAGTAGGATTTGAGGGATATTTTCGTTGCTATTTTTAGCAGAGTATTAGTCAAGCCAAGGCTACTGTGTATGTGTGTACCAATGTAAAATGGTGCTTTACATTGCATCCCTTTACTCCTTAGAGGTAAAACTTAGTCAGTTTGTAAATCATCATCATCACTACCATCATCATCATCATCAGTAAATAGAAGCAGGTAAAATAAATTCCATTGTGAAGTAAGTGCATAGGCACTTGGGGTCAGTATGACCGACTAAACATCCTTGAAGGCAGTGCTCCAGCATGGACACAGTCCAATGGCTGAAGCCACTGAGAGAGTATAAAAATTTGGCCTTGTGCCCAAAACGCTAAATTCTGTGGAAAGTGCAAGCAAGAATCAAAGAATGGAGGCCAGTATCAGAAAAATGTTTTTGGTGCCAAGCAGATGGCTAAGAAGTTTAGTTGGTCTGAAGAGTGGCAACCTGGAGGGTGGGAGGGGGTCGTCTTTGTGGAAATAGAAGAAGAAAATGTAATAAAAATAAATAAATAAAGCCAAGAATTAAAAAAAAAAACTTATGATAAGCATGATAATTATGGTTACTGGCAATAAAACTGCAGTAAAAATTATGATGATGATAATGGTGAAGATGATGATAATGGTGATGATGATGATAATTACAATAATTACAGTAATGATAATAATAATAATTTATTTCTTTATTTCCCACAGGGGGCTAAACATAGAGGGGACAAACAAAGGGATTAAGTCGATTACATCGACCCTGGCGTGCTAACATTTCGCCTGGCGTGCTAACGTTTCTGCCAGCTCGCAACAATAATTGTTTTCTAATTTTGATACAAGGCCAGTAATTTTAGGGGGAGGGGTTTTGTTGTTTACACCAACCTCCGTACTTGACTTAAATTTATCAACCTTGCTAGGATGACAAGCAAAGTTAGCCTTGGTGGTATTTGAAATGCTGTTACACATTTTTCTTTGATGCACTAACGGTTCTGCCAGCTCACCTTTCAAGTGGGATGCCTCTCAGCACCTCTACTTAATGCAGTAATGGCTTCAGAGCCAAAATGTACAGGTGTGATAAAGAGAGGTTGGTCTAGATGAACCTAGCATTTGATGTGACCAAAATGGTTGTGATGGTTGTACCAAGTAAATGCTGTTGTGCTTTGAAGTGATGATGGAGGCGCAATGGCCCAGTGGTTAGGGTAGCGGACTCGCGGTCATAGGATCGCGGTTTCAATTCCCAGACTGGGCATTGTGAATGTTTATTGAGCGAAAACACCTAAAGCTCCATGAGGCTCCGGCAGGGGATGGTGGCGAACCCTGCTGTACTCTTTTACCACAACTTTCTCTCACTCTTACTTCCTGTTTCTGTTGTACCTGTAATTCAAAGGGTCAGCCTTGTCACACTGTGTCATGCTGAATATCCCCGAGAACTACGTTAAGGGCACACGTGTCTGTGGAGTGCTCAGCCACTTGCACGTTAATTTCACGAGCAAGCTGTTCCGTTGATCGGATCAACTGGAACCCTCGACGTCGTAAGCGACGGAGCGCCAACAACAAATTTGAACTGATGATAAATTTCGAAAAATAGAGGCCAAAATCTTTTGCATTGAGGACAGCACCCCAACCCCAATACTGATTGTTGACCCCATTGAAGGCTTTGTAGTGCTCCAGATGAAGCAGTGCAAAATAAGTGCTAACCTCTTCATAAGTACCTTGGCCAAAATCTCAACCCCTTGTGTTATGGGCCTGAAATTGTTGATGATATCTCTCCTTCATTTTGCATCCTTTTCTTTTTTTAGCAGCGTCACCATTTCCCTGCTAACACAGCTGGAAATATTCCCAGTCTGTTGCCATTGGCAGTAGACGTCTGCTAAGAGATGGGGGCAAATAAACCTGGCATGTATCCACAAAAGCTCTGATTTCTTTTATTGGATGCCAGAGGGTGGGGGGGGGGGGGGGAAGGTACATTGAGGGAGGGAGCTACAGCAAGTAAAATGCTGAGATCAACATAAACACTAACAAATTGTAATAAGACTATTTGTAAACCATTGTGGTAGACATACAAACATTCAGGCTTATTTATTTCTCAATAAATGAAAAAAAAATGATGAACAAGGCGCAGGAGTGGCTGTGTGGTAAGTAGCTTGCTTACCAACCACATGGTTCCGGGTTCAGTCCCACTGCATGGCACATTGGGCAGGTGTCTTCTACTATAGCCTCGGGCCGACCAAAGCCTTGTGAGTAGATTTGGTAGATGGAAGCTGAAAGAAGCCCATCGTATATATGTATATATATATGTATATATATATATGTATGTGTTTGTGTGTCTGTGTTTGTCCCTCCCAACATCGCTTGACAACCGATGCTGGTGTGTTTACGTCCCCGTAACTTAGCGGTTTGGCGAAAAGAGACCGATAGAATAAGTACTAGGCTTACAAAAGAATAAGTCCTGGGGTCGATTTGCTCGACTAAAGGCGGTGCTCCAGCATGGCCGTAGTCAGATGACAAACAAGTAAAAGAGTAACCTTAATTGATTTTTGATCCTTGTTAGGGTTCATCAGAGATGACCACATCACTTGAATCCCAGAGAGATAAGTAACCAGTTTTGAATCTAGTAGCTTCAGAGAACTAGTATTACTAATTTGCATACTTTTGTATTTTACACTCTAACTCAGGGGTTCTCGGCCACTTTTTTACCAATGAACCCCTTTGATTACGCTTTTATTCTGGCGGACCCTCATATCCACTCAATGTTTAAAAACTAGTTTTATAGAAACTTCTTCCGAAATTCCTATTTTGTTTTTCACACTTCAGCTTGTGTAGGTTGAATTATGTAAAATGTTAGAGAAAGAAACCCAGCTGTTTCTTGCAATACATATCAATACATCTAAAGCAAAAATTTTTCAGAGGTCCCTAAAATACTTTTGTGGGTCCCCAGTTTACAATTATGTTGTGTGGACCCCAACATTCTTATATGGACCTTCAGGGGCCGTATGGACCCCGGTTGGACCCCGGTTGAGAACCATTGCTCTAAGTAATATCAGACACCTGTCTAAGAGGATCTCAGTCTACACAGTATCAAGGTATGATATAAGTGTACCTGTGCAGGTGACATACAGACCAGGCGAATTTGGCTATTTCTCCGGAGTTAGAAAAAAGTGTTGAACAGACTTAACTTATTGAGGTTTTATCAGAGTTGTCTACATCAGGGGTTTTCAAACTGTGGTCCGCGGACCACAGGGGGTCCGCAAGGACAAGACAAGTGATCCGTGGACAGCAAATACTTTTCATGGGCAATTTGATTTTATATATGTTTTTTTTAATCGAAATCTTTTAATTGACAATAAACCTATTTTGTTAAATACTGTTAAATAAACAAATGTAAAAATATATGTTATTTTAAGCAAATATTTATGTATAAATTTCATAAGCATTTATAACGGGGTCCCGAAGGTAAAGCCTGAAATATAAAGGGGTCCGCAAGTCAAAAAGTTTGAAAACCCCTGCTCTAGAGTGTTACTTGAGGGAGAATTGGCTACTATTTCCAGCAGATGGAGCTACCACATAGAGCAGTCTATCACTGGTTCCCATGTTGCTGCTGCTGTTATTGTGAGCTGACTTATGATTAAAGACACTCTAGAGCAGGGGTTTTCAAACTGTGGTCCGCGGACCACAGGGGGTCCGTGGACAGCAAATACTCTTTATGGGCAATTTGATTTTATATATGTTTTTTTAATCAAAATCTTTTAATTGACAATAAACCTATTTTGTTAAATACTGTTAAATAAATAAATGTAAAAATATATGTTATTTTAAGCAAATATTTATGTATAAATTTCATAAGCATTTATAACGGGGTCCCTAAGGTAAAGCCTGAAATATAAAGGGGTCCGCAAGTCAAAAAGTTTGAAAACCCCTGGTCTACATCACTTACTTGACCAATCTCAGAGAAACAAGTAGCCAATCTGTTTATATCAAGGAAGACCCTCCCTATCTCCACAAAATTGGAAATAGTGAGTGGTAACCACAGACGGTCAATTTACAGTATGATCACAAGGTTACTTGATCTACCAATCACAAATGCTTTCTTTCAGTTTTTCTCCACCAACCTACAGTTGTACCTTAGAGCTGGTCTATTTAGCCATGCCAATTCTGCTGCACTTGTGGGCTGGATGTAATGGAGGTAACATATCTCTGTCTACTCCACCCTGCTTTTCACAACACCCCCCGTCCTTTTAATTTTTTGCTCCCTTTTTTTCTTCCTGTTGCTAACATATGGCCACCATCTTGCACACTTTGTAAAACCAAGGGACACAATGTTTAGCATATGTCTCTCTTTTACTGCTCTCCCTTCTGTCTGTCTGTCTCTCTTTCCCCTGTCTCCCTTGTCTCTCTCCTTCTCTGTCTGTCTGTCTCTCTCTCTCTCTCCTTCTCTGTCTCTCTCTCCTTCTCTGTCTCTCTCTC
>NC_142948.1:26364318-26374318 GCF_046866305.1 Octopus bimaculoides | reverse complement strand
AGCAGGAGACCAAGGGGTAGATCCAAGAATGAGATGGTTGGATAATATCCACTGTCACAATTGGTCATACTTGGGAATACAGTCAGAATGTCTAATGACAGCTGCTTCTGATAGTACTCTCTTGAGGGAGGTACCTTCCTATATGACCCTCCCAAGAGTAGCAGGCAGACAAGATGGATGGATGGACATTGTAGGGTAGGTGTGAAAGGCTGGGTATGTCCGGTTTGAACACAAAGCAGAATATTTGAACCTCATCTGGCTGGTTAAAATGCCAAAGGCTCTTTTATTCTCTCGGTTGGTGGTTCATTCCAGTTTATTACTCATCTGTGGAGGCGCAATGGCCCAGTGGTTAGGGCAGTGGACTCGCAGTCATAGGATCACGGTTTCGATTCCCAGACCAGGCGTTGTGAGTGTTTATTGAGTGAACACGCCTAAAGCTCCACGAGGCTCCGGCAGGGGATGGTGGTGAACCCTGCTGTACTCTTTCACCACAACTTTCTCTCACTCTTACTTCCTGTTTCTGTTGTGCCTGTAATTCAAAGGGTCAGCCTTGTCACACTGTGTCACGCTGAATATCCCCGAGAACTACGTGACGGGTACACGTGTCTGTGGAGTGCTCAGCCACTTGCACGTTAATTTCACGAGCAGGCTGTTCCGTTGATTGTATCAACTGGAACCCTCGACGTCGTAAGTGACGGAGTGCCAACACATTACTCATCTACCCTAGATATTATCTGAAAAGTCCACCAAGGTAGTTTTGCTTCACTTCTGTTTGACTTGTCTTGTCTCGGCTCGGTTTGGCTTGTCACGGATTTTATTGATCGAGAGAACAGTAGAAAACAGTATTAGAAAGTTCAGTTTACTGTAAGCTTTGGTACTTTGGTAGATTAAAAATTTGGATTGATAAAGCTCAAAAGGTGAAAACAAAACAAAAATACAAAAGACAAAACAAAAAGTCAGATGTCAAGAACTGATAAGGCTTACATAGATAAAAGGATAATAGCAGAAAGATTGAGAAGAAAGTGTTACACTAACACCAGAGAGTGAGAGTGGGTAGGGAGAGATAGGAAGAGGAAAAAGTGAGAGAGGATATATATATATATATTTCTAACAGGTAATTAATATCATTATGCCTTAGCGAAATCATATAGTAAATTATATATATATATATATATATATATATATCATCATCATCATCATCATCATCGTTTAACGTCCGCTTTCCATGCTAGCATGGGTTGGACGATTTGACTGAGGACTGGTGAAACCGGATGGCAACACCAGGCTCCAGTCTAATTTGGCAGAGTTTCTACAGCTGGATGCCCTTCCTAACGCCAACCACTCAGAGAGTGTAGTGGGTGCTTTTACGTGTCACCCGCACGAAAACGGCCACGCTCGAAATGGTGTCTTTTATGTGCCACCCGCACAAGCCAGTCCAGGGGCACTGGCAACGATCTCGCTCGAAAATCCTACGGGAGCCAGTCAGGCGGTACTGGCAACGGCCACGCTCAAAATGGTGCATCTCATGTGCCACCCGCACAAGAACCAGTCCAGGGGCACTGGCAACGATCTTACTTGGCTTGCCGGGTCTTCTCACGCACAGCACATTTCCAAAGGTCTCGGTCAGTAGTCATCGCCTCGGTGAGGCCCAATGTATGAAGGTCTTGCCTCACCACCTCAGCCCAGGTCTTCCTGGGCCTACCTCTTCCACGGGTTCCCTCAACTGTTAGGGTGTGGCACTTTTTCACGCAGCTATCCTCATCCATTCTCACCACATGTCCATACCAGCGCAATCGTCTCTCTTGCACGCCACAACTGATGCTTCTAATGTTCAGCTTTTCTCTCAAGATACTTACACTCTGACGGGTATTCACAATATATATATATATATATATATATATATATATATATATATATATATATACATACATACATAGATATACATACATACATACATATATTATCTCGGTGTCTATCTTAAAACTAAAACTGTACACACACACACACTTACACACACAAGTATACAAACATATATATACACATATACATACATGTGTGTGTGTCTGTGCACATATATATTTATATATGTGTATGGATGGATGGTTCTCTGTCAGTTTTGACGATGAGCATTCATATTATGCATTCGGTTCTTCAATCAACTGAATTAACTGCTCCTTAATTAAACACATAAGTGGCTGAGTATTCCACAGACATGTGTACCTTTAGTGTAATTCTCTACAATCAGTATGACACAGTGTATGACAAGGTTGCACCTTTTGAAATACACATATATGTATGTGAGTGTGAGTACACATATATGTATGTGAGTGTGTGTGAGAACATATATATGTATGTATTTGTTTGTGTGTGTATGCATGTATCCTTGTCTTCACTTCTGAGTGGTAAGTAAGTGTTATCATCATAAAAGTGCAGCCCATCATTTCCAATCTGCTGTGAAAACATGCCTGCTCAATAGGAATTATTACCTTGCTTGGAAACAGGCGAGGGTTGACAGCAGTAAAGGCATCCATCCAGCTGTAAAAAAATCTGCTTCATCAAATTCCATCTGACCCATGCAAACATGGAAAAGTGGATGTTAAACCAGTGATGATTATGATGGCAATGGTGTTGGTCATTATATAGTCATTTGTGCAATTTTAAATTATTTATAACCAGTGCTAAACCTGACAGAATTAATTTGTGAACAACATTTTAAAAGCCTGGCATATCTGTGTTAACATCGTTAATGAAAAAAAAAAATTTTTGTTTGTTTATTAATTGTTTATCAATTTAAGCAAACAAACAAACTAGTAAATTGATAATTATTTCAACTCTATTTTTATGGGCGTATGTAAGAAGACTAGCGTTTGTTCAACTAAACCTCGTTATATAGAAGTGAGTGTCTTGTGGGCTAGGATAATTAATGAGATTCAGAGCATAACTGAAGATCGGTTTGCGGACATGTAGGGGTGGGGAGGAGAGATGGTATGTATATGTAAGCGCGCATGTGTGTGTGATAGAAGGTGTTGGTGAGGGTGAAAAGTGCAGGTGGAGGGGTGGTTGTGTTGAAAATCTGACAATCTTAGGAATAAATCTCTGTAAAAATGCAATAAATTCTTTCATTTAACATTTCAAGAGAATTAATTCTACCATATATAGAACTAATTTATAAAGATTTTAGAAATTGCACAAGGACTTTATAATAACTCAGTGTGTGTGTATTAGCTTTTATGTATGTGTCTTATTCTCCCACCTCTCTCTCTTTCTCTCTCTCTATATATATCATCACTATCATCATCGTCGTTTAACGTCTGCCTTCTATGCTGGCATGGGTTGGATGGTTTGACAGAAGATGGCCTGGCAGAAGACTGCACCAAACTTCTGTGTCTGTTTTGGCAGGGTTTTACAGCTGGATGCCTTTCCCAACACCAACCACCCAGCAAAGCAGACTGAGTGCTTTTTATGTGGCACAAGCACAGGCTAGGTCAGTTTTGGCAAGGTTTTTACAGCTGGATGCCCTTCCAAACACCAACTGCTTTACAGTGTGGACTGGACTGGATGTTTTTTACATGGCATCAGTACTATATATATATATATATATATATATATATCTTCGAAACGTCTAGTTAGAATAGAGGCAGCTGACGAAGGATTAATTCCAAGTGGCTATCTGTTTTCCTATGTGTTCGTTCCATTGTCTGTAGTTCATTGTTCTAACGTCCTGTACCCTGATATGCATCTATATACACATGTAGATGTAAGTATGTACATATATGTGTGTATACATGCATATATATTCTTTGTATTATATATATATATATATATATATATATAATATATATATATATATATATATATATATGGGAGAATTTACAAAAAAAACAACAGACGAAGACAGGTGGTGTAAACAACAAATGGATGTATTAGTTTAACGCTCGGGAATAGAGAAAGTCTTTGACGTTTCGAGCCTACGCTCTTCAACTGAAAGGAACACAGAAAGAAATAAGGAGAGAAACAAGGAGAAGAAAAAAAATAAATGTAGTGGTCAGCCAACTATCATGTCGAATATATATATACATATATATGTATAACTGGTACTTATTTCATTGTCCCTGAAGGGAGGAAAGGCGAAGTCAAAATTTTAAACTTAGAATGTAAGGATGGACAAAATGCTGCTAAGGATTCTGTCCATCCTTAGAATTCTACCAGCTCACCACCCAAATAATAATAATAATAATGATATCATTGAAACATTAATGATGTCTAATTTTCAAAACCAATTTGTGGATGAACTTAAAAAAAAGAAAATGAACAGAAGACAAAAGCAAAAATGTAAAAATAAACTGCATTAAATAAAAACTTGTAAATTTTTTTTCTTTTTTTTTAAAATGAAGTTTAATGGTGGCCACTTAGTATTGACGTCAAGTTTTTGGGGTTTTTGTTTTGATTTTTTTAAAGTTTTTATTTCAAAGATTGTCTTGGGTGGAGTCGACAACCAACATCCTAAATTGCTATAGTGGTGGTGGTGGTGGTGGTCATGGTGGTGGGTGGTGGTGGTGGTCATGGTGGTGGGTGGTGGTGGTGGTGTTGATAATGGAGGTAGTGTGGTGAGGACGTTGGTAATGGAAGTGGTGTTAATGGTTGCGGTGCTGTTGAAGGTGATGGGCGAAAATAATTGTTGTTCTGTTGATGTGATGGTAACGGTCAGGTGGGAATATGGTAATGATAATGATGGCAGTGGTGGCAGGAGTGGTAGTGGCAGCAGTGGTTATAATAGTGATGATGATGATGGGGGTGGGTTGGTGATGGTAGTAGTGAGTGGTGGTGGTGGTGGTGGTGGTATTACAAAATGGTAATGATTGTGAGGGTGGTTATGATGATGATGATGACAGTTGTGGTGATGGTAGCAGTGTTGCTGGTGTAGGTGATGATGATGATGATGATTGTGGTTAAAACAAGGACGATAATGGTAGTAGTGTTGAAAATGGTGGGGATAATAATGATGATGATGACAGTTGTGATGATGATGATGATGGTGGTGGTGGTAGTCATGATGATTGTGGCATTCATAATGATAGTGATGGTGTTGGGGAGGGTGTTGATGGTGGTGTCAGTGGTGGTCGTGATTGGTTGACTGCTGCTCCTGCTGCTGTTTATTACAAGCCATAGTGTTGTAGGTCAAAGGTCAGAAACAAGGCAACAGTTACGCATAATATCACTGGTACAAATGTTGACAGTTCTTGTGACTTCATTGCATTTTGTTATTATTATTATTATTATTATGGAAGATGCTGCGCACTGTATGATATTGAGATGTTGTAGATTGAAGATATTGTGTCTACCTGGGGTTTGTACTGTTTGTCAAGTCACAACAAGGCCCTCAAATAGACTGTACTTTATGCAGAATGTGTGCAGTTTCAATGTACAGTATGCATGCAGTTTCAAGGAAAACCGATTTTTGCAATATACCAAGATTGTAGAATATTTTCTAAAGTGTCCAGATGTTTCTTTGGGTTGGGTGGCAGTGAATCCAATGCTCTGATGGCAACAGGAACAACCTTTCTGTTTATTATCTCCACCTTAGCGAAGGCTGAGATATTGTTTTCAGTTGTGTTTGTTTCTTTGTTTGTTTGTCTGTGGACAAGATATCTCAAGAACTGCTGGATGGATTCAGCTGAAACTTTCAGGGATGTTTGGCCTCGTACGTAACTGGCACAAACTGATAAGATTTTGGGCATAATCCACTACCAGACAAGGATTCTGGATTATTTTTCCGTTTTTTTTTTTTTTACTTGATTATTAAGAGTGGTCGGGTTCATTTTTAGTATTCTCACTTGTGAGAGCAGTTGAGTTTGTTTTAGATATTCTCATTCTAAAAATCATCTCTGGCTAATCATTGAGAGGATGTTGGTTTTGCTTTGGAGGAAGTTTGCGCTCTCTGAGTGCTCTTGTTATCATTATTATTATTATTGCTTCCCATCCACATGGTTCCGAGTTCAGTCTCATTGCATGGCACTCTGGGCAAGTGTCTTCTACTATAGCCTCAGGCTGACCAAAACTTTGTGAATGGATTTGATAGACGGAAACTGAAAGAAGTCCATTGTGTGTGTGCGTGTGTTTATATATATATATATATATATATTGATGTGTATGTGTGTGTGTCTTCGTGTCTGTTTGTCATCCCCCACCATCGCTTGACAACTGACGAGGGTGTGTTTACGTCTGCCTAAATTAGCGGTTCAGCATTTACTAAATTAATTGTAATGTGCAAAGGCAGTGTATTTCATCAGAAATATGATAACGAAAGGGTTAAAGTGATCTTAATTAAACCTTCCTTCAAAATTTCATGTTAATTTATGCTCCAAGCATCAAATTAACGACAAAATTATTAATGAATTCTTCATTATTTTAAAATCTTCAATTGAAACAAAGACTTTGTACTTCAACAGAAATATGGAAACAAAAGTGCTAATAATGTGTGGGTTTATACTTTTGGGAAAGGCATAAATGCGACAGTACCCATTTATTCCGAGCCTGGAAGCCACCATGGAGCAATCAATCAGCCATTGTGTCTGTAGCCTTGAACATAGCCAGCCAAGCTGATGATTTATCTCTCTCTGTCATATGTACACACACACACACACACACACACACACACACACACACACACACACACACACACACACACACACACACACACACACACACACACACACACACACACACACACACACACACACACACACACACACACACACACACACACACACACACACACACACACACACACACACACACACACACACACACACACACACACACACACACACACACACACACACACACACACACACACACACACACACACACACACACACACACACACACACACACACACACACACACACACACACACACACACACACACACACACACACACACACACACACACACACACACACACACACACACACACACGTGCTAGGTGTAATATCACAAACAGTTGTTATTGATATCTGAAGTTGGCACAAGGCCACAAATTTATATGACTAAGTATTACGTTCAATTGAATTGAAGTACTCTAACCCCCCCCCCCCCCATTTCTGTTCCCACCCTCACCCCACACTACCCATACACATATCTCACAGTGTGTTTGTGTTTTATTGATCCCAGAGAGATAAAAGACAAAGTCTGACTCCTGAGGGATTTGAACTCAGAATGTTGAAGAAAAACTGTAAAATTGCTAAGTACTACAAGTTATTTTAGTTAGTCGCAAGACTCTCTCTCTCTCTTTCTTTATTGCTTCGGTTATTTCTTTCTTTGCCCCACCCCTCATATTTTCTCTCCTCCCCAGTTGATGAATGAAGTATTGAATTTCCTCGATGTTGATTGGTCAATAAATGTGTTGGGATTGCTGTCAAGAGGCAGTAAACTAACACCATTGTTGCATGACAATTGCACCAATTTGCTAATGAGGGCTTGGTTTTGGTATTGGTATCGAGGGAAAAGGTTTGTAAACACAAATATTCAGAATCACTAGAGGAACTCTTGGACAACTATCCAAGAAGTCGACCGCTTGTGAACGGTTTGTGCTTGTATCTAGTTACTGGCACTGTTTGATGTCCATGGCTTGACATTATTAACTTGGAAGTCAGTCAGCCTCTTCCTCGCCTTCTGCAGACTTTGATCTCCAAGATTTGTTACATTGAAAATAGCAGCCAGATCCCCTTTAAATCACACATTGTACTATTCTAAAAATAAGCTTAATGAAAGATAAAAGCTCATCATAGGCGTAGGAGTGGCTGTGTGGTAAGTAGCTTGCTTACAAACCACATGGTTCCGGGTTCAGTCCCACTGCATGGCACCTTGGGCAAGTGTCTTCTATTATAGCTTCGGGCCAACCAAAGCCTTGTGAGTGGATTTGGTAGACGGAAACTGAAAGAAGCCCATCGTGTATATATGTATATGTATATATATATATATATATATATATATATATATGTGTGTGTGTCTGTGTTTGTCCCCCAACATCGCTTGACAACCGATGCTGGTGTGTTTGCGTTCCCGTAACTTAGCGGTTCGGCAAAAAAAGGCCAATAGAATAAGTACTAGGCTTCCAAAGAATAACTCCTGGGGTTGATTCGCTTGACTAAAGGCGGTGCTCAAGCATGGCCACAGTCAAATGACTGAAACAAGTAAAAGAGTAAAAGAGAGAGAGTATAAAAGAGGTTTGTTGTGTACTGCTGGTACAGTACTAGAAGGTACAAAGTAAACTGGAAAAGGAAAAGGAAAGAAAACAAAACAAAATGACGTTGCAGTTTTACCTTGTATTTCTATATTTCAGGGTTATAATCCCTTCTTCAGGACATTTGTGGGAAAGCGAAGGATTGAAAAGTCATTGCTCAGATGTGTGCAGGAGTAAGGGGGTGGAATAAAAAGGCATAAAAATATTTTAAAAAAATTATAAAACCAACACATTCGAACAAAAATACCTTGTAATTGAAACTTGGTTGGTGGAACCTGCACAGAAAATTGCTTTGTGTAAGTGAGTGGAAGATATACACATCAAGTGTCATGTTAAACAACAACAACAGCAAAATGTACCTTGTGATGTTCATTCTGTCCAAGTTACATGGACACCCTTTTCGTTGTTCTTGCTATCAAGAAATGCAGCTAATCCTGCAATTGGTTCATTGGAAACCTATGATCATCATCATCATCATCATCATTGTTTAACGTCCGCTTTCCATGCTAGCATGGGTTGGACGGTTTGACTGAGGACTGGCGAACCAGATGGCTACACCAGGCTCCAATCTGATCTGGCAGAGTTTCTACAGCTGGATGCCCTTCCTAGCACCAACCACTCCGAGAGTGTAGTGGGTGCTTTTACGTTCCACCGGCACAAAGGCCAGTCACACGGTACTGGCAACGGCCATGCTCGAAATGGTGTATTTTACGTGCCACCTGCACAGGATCCAGTCTCGTGGCACTGGCAATGACTTCGCTCGAATGTCTTTTCATGTGCCACCGGCATAAGCGCCAGGAAGGTGATGCTGATAACGATCACACTCAAATGGTGCTATTTATGTGCCACTGGCACGGAAGCCAGACAGCTGCTCTGGCAATGATCACACACAGACGGTGCTCTTAGTGCTCCACTGGTACAAGTGCCAAGGGCTCTGCTGGTACAGGTGCCAAGGGCTCTGCTGGTACAGGTGCCAAGGGCTCTACTGGTACAGGTGCCAAGCGCTCCACTGGTATTGTTCACAATATAAATGCGTGATTAAATTAAAAAGGAGGAAGAATAAAAGACAAAAAAAGGGCATCGTTGTTTTAATTTATCGTTGAAGAAATAAATATTAATAAAATTATGTATAAGTGCAGCATATCATTTAGAAGCTCATCTTGCAACCACAGGGCTTTGAGGAAAGGCCCACTACATGGTACCTAGGACGTGTATTTTCTACTATAGCTTCAAGCTGACCAATGTCTTGTGAGTGAATTTGGCAGCTGGAAACTGTGCAGAAGCCTGTCATACATTGTGTGTGTATGTGTTGTCATTTGTGTGTATCCATGGCTGAAATTGCTCTCTGTGTCCCTTTTTATATTTTATATCTATTTTTATTTATTATTTAAAATATATTTTTGTGCCTTTTAGTGGAGAGGGGAAGCAGTACCTAGGACGCTTAAAGTTTTGTGGCACATCCCCACCGCTTAACTACCAGTGTTAGTCTGTTTACACTCCTGTAACTAAGCAGTTTGGCAAAAGAGACTGATAGAATTAGAACCAAACTTTAGAAAGAAAAACCCGAGTACTGGATTGATTTGTTTGACAAAACTGTTCAAAGCAGTTGACAAAACTGTTCAAAGCAGTGCTACAGCATGGCCACAGTCTAATGACTGGAAAAAGTAAAAAATAAAGGGCTAACAATATTTTTGAAAGAGAATCAGGTAATTAATAAATAGAATTATGAAATATGCCTTTAAATGTTAAAGGGTA